>NC_143392.1:30265506-30571635 GCF_980474605.1 Leiobunum rupestre | reverse complement strand
CTACACAAGGAGAACGCAACCCGTCAAAAGTCGTGTATTTTATTGTGTACATTTTTCATTGGTTAGACGCTTTAGCACCTGCTGCCGTCGGAAGGGGAAAATTCGTAAATTGTCTTCCCCCCCTTTCCGTAAAACGTTCAGCGTAGAGGCTCGTCCAATGAAATTTGTACACAACACTGCGTTAGCGTGTTTAAAGGCTAGCTGCGTTCTCCTTGCGTTTGTTGCTCCTAGACTTAACTTACCTGATGGATAAGGATGAGCTATCTGAATTTCGGCCGGAATTTCTCAAACGATTCTGTGGACCTTAAAATATCAGCGCCCAAATTTTTTTTAATAATGAACGATGAGAACAGTGGTGTAGACAGAAACTTAACAAAGTCTTATTTAAAGTACCGAGGGTTTTAAAATTTTAGTACCGTCAAAATAGCGCCGAAGGGTGATTTTCACTGGCTGAAGGACAGAGCCTAAAGAAGAAAAATATTTGCCATATATTTCCCAGCCAATAAGACAGACGAAACTATTCAAACCATTTGACAAAAATATTCCGTCATCTTGAGCTTCCCGAGAACAGAGGGTAGACGCTCTAATAAAACCTGTCGAAGGGGAAAGAACAAGTTGACGAAGGGAAGAATGAAGTCCGCCGCTTATGTCGCAATTTACATTCGTGAAATCGAACATTTGGCTATTAAAGCGCAGTATTATTAGATTTATTTAATTAATTTAATTTAATTTGTTTCGATTTAATATTAATATAATTATTAATTTGTTTCGATTTAATATTAATGTAATTATTAATTTTAATTTAATATTAATATCATAACTAATTTTAATTTATTATTAATTTTAATATAATATTCATATCATAGTTATTTTTAATTTAATATTAATACAATTCCTAATTTTCATTTAATATTAATACAATTCCTAATTTTCATTTAATATTTATATAATTAATAATTTTCATTTAATATTTAAATAATTAATTTTCATTTAATATTTAAATAATTAATAATTTTCCTTTAATATTTATATAATTAATAATTTTCATTTAATATTTATATAATTAATAATTTTCATTTAATATTTATATAATTAATAATTTTCATTTAATATTAATTTAATTCTAAAATGACACTTTAGATAGATACGCTTAGAACAAACCGCGACTCTCCCTCTGTGCCCTGGCAGTCAGTTTGCAGATATTTCTACCTTTGGCCAAGGTGTCAACTAAACCGAAATTTATGAATTGTCTCTTTTATGAGTATATAATTCTGGCGCCATCAAAGACGCGCCTGACTAAAAAGTATCACTAAAAGTAGAAGCGACACGTCCCCAGAATCTCCCTCACTAAGATTGGTCATTTCTTATTGATTTTTGCGCTTCCTTCCCGGCCATTTCTTAGGAATATCCTTTGTCCCACTTAATTCGCCATCCCCTCCCCCGTACAGGTCTCAGTGGCGCCCCCTGCGTGCGCTCTTCTTCTTACGCACCCAAAAAGAATGAGATCGAGGGAGAGTTATCTGCCCGCCGTTTCACCGTTGCAGGAAAATGAGCAGTGCTGCCAGCAGTACGATAATAAAATACGGAATAATCATTATATAATCATTCGTTGGATGAAATTTACCTGCCGTAGTGCAGGAAAATGAGCAGTGCTGCCAGCAGTACGATAATAAAATACGGAATAATCATTATATAATCATTCGTTGGATGAAATTTACCTGCCGTAGTGCAGGAAAATGAGCAGTGCTGCCAGCAGTACGATAATAAAATACGGAATAATCATTATATAATCATTCGTTGGATGAAATTTACCTGCCTACGGCAACGGCTTCGTTTTAGTGGTTTACCATAAATAACATATTACTTATAACATAAGTAACATCATAAAAATAAGCATGACAATTAACGAAATTTACAACCAAACTGATTTTCATAGTTATTGCGTAATAAAGATGTTTTCTTAACACAGAGCCCTCTAGTGTGTAAAATACGCGAGACTTCCGCTAAGCCGAAATATCTGGTTTCCGATAGATAGGCGGAATATTAGGCCAAAATTATAAAAATTAAAAATGTTTTTCTCGGCGCCACGAGCTCATGTGTTTTTTTATCACGCGTGATTGGCACGCGGGCGTCAAAACAAAGCCAAAGCCCCTCGCGACTTCAGAACGTGCTCTCCGATATTAGGCTTAAATTTGTATCAAAAAGTAGTCATCCAAAATGGTAAGTCTCGAGTCCAAGTCACAGCTTGAAGAGAGTATCAGTGCCGAAAAAAGGTTCGGTTAGAAAATTACCATTAAAACAATAGGAAGTGTCATATTTATTGTCATTATGTTACTTATGCCTATAAGTATTACAGTCCTAGCCCCCAATTCTTATTTTTTTAATAAAAATCCGTTTTGCCAATGACAACATATTAAACATTAAGTGGTTAAGGACTGACAACTTTCCGAAAATTATTTCTAGTGTTCGGTACTGAAAGTCGGTAGCCTTTTTTACGGAGCAGTCAAGTCCTACGGGAAATCTGAAACTCTTTCAGAAGTAAAAATAACACCTAATTTGCTGGAAATTATGTTGAATTTCTGAATGGGAACATAAAGATGGCAAGTTGCAAGACCCATTTCGTTTCGAAGGAACTTATTTTGAAATTTGAGATCTAAATTAGTTGTGGATCGTATTTATTGCCATTAGACTAACCTGGTAATATTTTTTTTAAATAATAATCAGCTAGGCTAATCACCCAAGGAACTACCTTACACCCAAGTCAGCTGGTGACTTTTAAAGCCTTTAATTGGGGTGGCTGGGTTACAATGCGTAAGAGGGTGGTGGCAAGCCCTGCATGCCACGCGAGCCAACAGCTCCCTACACTCACTATAACCATTAACCTCGACAAGTTTTAATGGAAAGAGGAAACCTAAAAACTCGTGGGAAACCCCTTTAGCTAAGGAGAGGATAATACGAAAACGTCTGCTTTGAAATAAATACATTTTTGATCTAACGTGACTTACGGTTAGAAAGGGAATTTGAGGCACGTTGGTGTGCGAGAAAGGGAAGAAAGGTGAACGTTAATCTGAATTTATCTACGATAGATGGCCTTAAATTCTCCGAATTTGAAATAAAGACGTGAAATATTTCGCCCCTCCCATCGTTCGAAAATTACACTCCAATTTTTTCGTTCTGTTGGGTGGGGAATCCGCAACTGCTTATCAGCGGAGAAAATAAGCTTCTCCAAACGTTTTGGCCATCTACCTCATTTCTTTTATTTTAGCGCCTACGAAAATCACGTCAAAGTGGCGGCCCCTACAATCATCGGACGAGTTTATTGCTCGCTCAAGCACGCGTTCACCCGACGAAATGCCTCCAGGAAAGCCCGCCACGAAGGAATAAATTTTTTTTGGGGTTTACACCGCGCGTTCAATTATTAGAACTTATGAAATTCTAATTCGTAGTACGTTGTAGTCTTATTCTTCAAGTTTAACTTTTCTAAATAAATTTTGAGTTAAGCCATCAAATATAGAAAAATAGATCTTGACGTAAGCCCGTGGGTTTTTAAATTTTCGACAACTGTACATTCTAAAGGAAAAATCCACTTTAAAATCCTGAAATAACAAAATCAGTTTAAAGCAAGTGGCGGCTCTATCATAGCCACCTGTATTATGAAAAGGCCCCTGTTATTCGAAAGGGCCATGACTCTATCCGATTCTTCGATTACTGAAGAGCGTGGTGCCATCTATTTATGGCAAAGGAAGCTAAAATTCAAAATAGCCAAATGATAACGTCATCAGAGAGCCATTGAAGAGTGTTATAGTCAGACAACTTATACTCTATTTAGTTAGCTTTAACCTAAATTATACATCCCGTGTAAAAATATTGTTTATAATTGGTGTAATTTATGTTATTGGCCAATTTACAAACGACCCAATCAACGCGAAGGGTACCTTTAAGTACCGCCTTTTTTATTTCGACGCTAACTACATCTATTAAGAAAAGAGCAACTTCACGTCGAGCCGCCATTTGCTTTAAGATTTCTAAATCACATTCATATTTCTTTGACGTTACAGTTAAATTTTTTTTGTTATATTGTGTTATGTTATGTTATGATATGTTATGATATGTTATGATATGTTATATTACAGTTTATGTTAACGTTCATGGCTACTGCAGCCATACTTTTCAAAATGGCTGCATCGTAAAATGTAAATACAGCGCCATCTGAATGTTTGCCAAACTAGGATTTTTGTTATAGAATTACCAAAGATCAAATCCTAGATACGACGGGTAACACTTTTTTAATTATTTTAAAAACTATTTCAAGTAACAAAATTAATTTATATACATTTTATAGTAAATATAATAAGTTAAATAATGTTAAATGAAATATTTAACTGACGAATACTAAAATATGATCCTGTGTACTTTAATCAAAACGATATCCTAGATTTGACAAAATCACCAGATGGCGCTACAGGAACTTTTTAGGGCGTGACCAGTTCTATAAAGTTTAAGAGCATAGCTTCGGTGCAAAGTACTTAAGGACTTAAATACGTTCTTGAACATACTTATAAACTTAGGGCAAGTGTAGGATAATTCCTATATTCCACCCTACGACGCTCTTATTGAATCTATGAAGAAAAAGGATGGGAAAAGTAAGGCAGAAGTTGTAGTGCGGGAAAAAAAGCTGCTGAAAAACGGATCCCTCCCTCTCCGTCCCCCTCCCGGAAGAAACGGGAAGAGTGTGGAAGCTACCAAACGCAATTCGGTTGAAGATGGTACTTGGGTGAAGTCTGCGCGGTTATTTTCATACTGGAAAGTTGAAGACGGCCTAGTCAACTTGGCCGTGAAGAACGGAAGAAAGAGAGAAAACCGGAATTGCGGGGGAGGGGAGGGAGGTAAGGGGGGCAAGACAGATTCCGGTGGCGGCGACGGTAAGCGTAAAATAGGTCTCCGGCCGCTCAATTTGACCTCTAACCCGAAGCGACGAGACCATTTTGCAGCGATTAAAGATGGCCTCGTATTTTTTCACCGTTTCTTAAAGGTCTAACCTAGTTGTTAAAATTTTAGCGGATATCCGGGCAGTTTTGAGACGTGAATCCTTGTTATTTTTTATTGACCGTGGCGCCATCAGTGCAGATAGGAGAAAGTACTTCGGCTAACTCGTATTTACGGAATTTCTGTGTAAATAATAGCCAAGGCTTAAAGTATTTTTTTCGACTAGTGCTTATAATGTTTTGGGCTTAAATGGAAGCTAACAACGTTGTTTACCTTTATTGGTTCGTAAATATTATAGTTAATTGGTCAGTAGCGGCCCTAGCGAGTTTTTCAGGTGGTGCGGGAACTCATTGTGCGCGAAACCTCTGAAGTGGTGAATTGATGCTTTGAAGGGGTAGTCAGACTAGTCACTCAAGTAATCAGGTGTACAAATATAAAGCAATCAATGGAAAATCACAGAAAATTTAAAGAATGTGGCGGTTCGACGTGAAGTAGCTCTTTTTTCAATAGATGTCGATAGCGTCGAAATCAAAAAGGCGGTACTTAAAGGTACCCTTCGCGTTGATTGGATCGTTTGTAAATTGGCCAATAACATAAATTACAGCAATTTTAAACAATATTTTTACACGGGATATATAATTTAGGTTAAAGTCCACTAAATAGAGTATAAGTTGCCTAACTATAATACTCTACAATGGCTCTCTGACGACGTTATCATTTGGTTATTGGGAATTTTATCTTCCATTGCTATAAATAGATGGCACCACGCACTCCAGTAAAGTCGTGTTTTTCGAAGAATCGGATAGATTCATGGCCATCTCAAATAACAGGGGCCGTTTCATAATACCGGTGGCAATGATAGAGCCGCCACTTGCTTTAATAAAATAAATCACTGGAAACACATTTGATTTCAAAAATCAATTATTCGGTGTACAAAATGGTTACAATAGCTTACCCCTTAATCTCCGATATATGGTTCTGGGTGTAGTTTCACATCATTAAGAAACCGATCTCTCTCTGTAATGGCGATTAGAGCAAATGCAAACGTGGCGCCATCTTTAGATTTATCGCTGAACTATTAATTATCAAAGCTCTCGAACTCTGGAGACTGAACACTGCTAAATACTGGTTCAACAACGAATCTTAAGATGACAATATATTCTTACCAACAGTGGTGACGGCTTACTCTCTGTATACCTCCAGATTCTCGGTTTAAAAATTTATTTTTGAAACTGAAACTGAAAACGTTTGAAATTGTTTCTGCAATTCATTTGTCTAACAAAATAACTACCTCACGCGTTTTCAATAGCGATTACCCACTTCCTGCCGGAACTCCGAAATAAATGCGCTCCATAGTAGTGTGAGAAATAAGGCACTATCACAGACCAATCGCTAGTTTAAAAATTAGCTGGGCCAGTTTAAAAATGAAATGCTTGGGGTGTTAGTGGCCCTGGTGATTACTTAATTAATTCAAAGTTTTTTCTCTTCCAGATTTTAGTTGATTAAAAATACTAAATTAATCCCTAAAATTGTTTGGTCTTTGCTTCTATGCTGTGTGCTTGGCCTTGTGTCAATTGCGTGTATGGGTGGGTGACTACACTCTATTTAACCATAAATTATGAAAGCCTGATTTTTAAGGTTAAAAATGGTAAGTGGCCATTGGCCAGTTTTTTAATTAAACTACACAGGTCCCGTTTAAAAAATACCTTATTTCTCAGCCTGCTCCATAGCTACCACGATAACCAACTATAGATAACTCCCTACAGCAACCAATGGAGACCATTTTTCGAAGGTCACGTGATGGAAGTGGGTAATCGCTTTTTTACAGAAAAGAATCAGAAAGCTATCTGAATTCGAATCTAGGGTACGAACTTTCCAACAAACTAGTTGCGTAGGAAGTCGTTAAATAGAGCGTTTTCAGTCTCTCTACACTATTCGACCAAGATTCAAAGTTAGGAAGTATTGGAAGAACTTTAATAAGCGTAAATGTATATGGCCAATGATAAGAGAGCGATTTAGCACGTACAAATGCAATGTTTAACTTCGAGGGGTCTCAAATAGGGTTAAAACGGGAATCTGGGACTTGGAAGAGGGAAGGGATTTGAAATAATGGTCGCAGGTATGAAAGCGCCTTGCTAAGGAGGGCGCGTGCCCCGGCATACTAATTACCGAAAGCCCCTGGGGCTTCCACCCCTCTCCAAGGTATCTCCCCTCCCTTCCACCCAAATACAATTTCCTCCGTTTTATTGGTTACGCCGTATTTTATTTTATATTTTAGTCTATAAGGGCATGCTGATCTACTAAACACTTAAAGGTCACAAAGCGAATAGAATCAATCGCCAATGAAACGACATTTTTATTGTCTTGAGAATACCACACGTGGTACACAACATTCACAAAAATTAATTGAATATGATTACATTTTTAAAATTATACGATAAATTGTAGAGCTGAAATTATAGATTTATTCGAGTTTTATAAACTTCAAATATCGATATCGATACAGCAGGGGTGCCCAAATGGTCAGTCATTACCAAATGGTGACCCCTTTCTAGAAAATATCGACCTCGAGCAGAAAGGGTACCCAAATGGTCAATCTTTATCAAATATCGACCTCGTCTTTTAAAATATCTATCCCGCTCTGGAAATTGTCAATTATGTCTTGGGAAATGTCGATTTAGTCTTGGAAAAAGTCAATCAGTTCCGGTAAATGTCGATAATGTCCTGGGAAATGTCGAATTTGTCCTGGAAATAGTCGATCTGATCCGATAAATGCCGATTATGTTCTGGGAAATGTCTATTTTGTCCTGGAAATAGTCGATCTGATCCGATAAATGCCGATTACTATATGTTCTGGGAAATGTCGAATTTGTCCTGGAAATAGTCAATCTGATCCGATAAATGGCGATTATGTTGTGGGAAATGTCAAACTTGTCCTGGAAATAGTCGATCTGATCCGATAAATGCCGATTATGTTGTGGGAAATGTCGAACTTGTCCTGGAAATAGTCGATCTGATCCGATAAATGCCGATTATGTTCTGGGAAATGTCGAATTTGTCCTGGAAGTAGTTGATCTGATCCGATAAATGCCGATTATGTTCTGGGAAATGTCTATTTTGTCCTGGAAATAGTCGATCTGATCCGATAAATGCCGATTACTATATGTTCTGGGAAATGTCGAATTTGTCCTGGAAGTAGTTGATCTGATCCGATAAATGCCTATTACTGTATGTTCTGGGAAATGTCGAACTTGTCCTGGAAATAGTCGATCTGATCCGATAAATGCCGATTACTGTATGTTCTGGAAAATGTCGAATTTGTCCTGGAAGTAGTTGATCTGATCCGATAAATGCCTATTACTGTATGTTCTGGGAAATGTCGAACTTGTCCTGGAAATAGTCGATCTGATCCGATAAATGCCGATTATGTTGTGGGAAATGTCGAATTTGTCCTGGAAATAGTCGATCTGATCCGATAAATGCCGATTATGTTCTGGGAAATGTCTATTTTGTCCTGGAAATAGTCGATCTGATCCGATAAATGCCGATTATGTTCTGGGAAATGTCGAATTTGTCTTGGAAATAGTTGATGTGATCCGATAAATGCCGATTACTGTATGTTCTGGGAAATGTCGAATTTGTCCTGGAAATAGTTGATCTGATCCGATAAATTCCGATTATGTTCTGGGAAATGTCGGACCAAAAATCTCCGTTAGGTCTAAAGTTTGGCTTAGAGTTGTATATTTTCCGGAAAAATTAAATTAAATTAATTTTCCGCTAATCGTAAAAATAAAACATTAAACATATATTAGTTTTACTTTTGGATTCGAAAATATGAGGTGAAAATGGCGCGAAATTTAAATTGGCGAACTATATTAGGTTAATCATGAAATTTAAACCTATTTTACTTTTTTCGAAAAAATAGGGAAAATTATCTGGTAAAACGGCTTCGATAATTTTCTGTAAAATTTCCCTAGCGGGAAATCTTCCGACTTACACCTTTAGTATTTTTCTTTACGAGCGTGAAAACGTTTAAACGTACCAAAGATAACTGACATACCGTTACGCAGGCTAGTGGAAACCAATATTTACACATGATTTATTTTGCGTCTGCCCTTTTGATAATCAGTTCAACACAAGGAGCATATAAAGAGCAGCTTGCACTTTTCAATATTTCCTAGAGAATCGCTGAATGAGCTTAATTGAAGCCCCTGTTGGCTTATATTCTCTATAAGAAAGCCAGTAAATCAAAAATAGAGCAAAGCCGGTTAGCAACCGCGGGATGAGTAGACTCGCTAGAATTAAGAACGCGAGAGGACGCTAAAAATAAATAAAAGGGGGATGGGTCCCTTAATTAAGTGCCCATGAAAAAGAAGACTTAGAGTAGGATGGGGCTCTCTCCGGCAGTGCGGGGATGTTAAAAGGCAATGTCAATATCCCAGCAGAGGCCGCCGACGAAATTGGACAATCAAGCGTATTGGACTGAGTTACCGAAGGGACAAAAACAGAAGGACAGATAGACCTATCAAAAGTAAAACACGGAGACAAGTTGCGAAAGCCAAAATACAACGCGGCCCTATTATGTTGAGCATTAATGACAAGGCATTATTTTTCCTAAAAAAATTTAAAACATACAAGATACTCCATATAACCTTAAGTAACATAATAAACTGGCAACATTTAATTATTACTGCTACAAGAACGATAATGCACAGTTCGGTTGTAAGTCCACGTCGGAGCTAGTCGAGAGTGTCAGTGTTTAAAAAAGGTTTGATAACAATACTAACATTAAAACCTTATAAAGTAACATACTTACTATTATGAAGTTACTTATGACGTGACTAATATTCTTTCGTTTCAGTGTTAAGCATCTGTTTTTTCAATCGAAAAACGCAATTCGAAAAATTTCTATTGATTATATTTGGAATAAGCTTATTTTATAATAGGTGTTTTTATAAATTAACGTGGCCTTCTTGTTTGAATGTAGCTACTACGTCACAACTTTAACTTTGGTAATATTACGAGCGCGCGCTTAGGGCGCGAGAAACCTCGTTTTTTTTCGTGCGCGTGCAAACCGCGTGTGTCAAAACTATTCTAATAAAGCTACGACATCGTGACGTAAGAGCAACATAAAAAACAAGTTCGGCAAACGTAGCTGAATTTATACAATGAACCATTGGCTAGTTTAGTACCGAGTACTTTTAACAAAAAAGCAGTAACGATAAAAAAACTTCCAAGCAAATTTGTAATATACGATTAGCCGCGGGCCAAAGGAGAACGTATAGCCCAGGCCCTCGGTAAACCACGGGGCTCTTTTTATCGGGGGTCTAATCCCTCTTGGGGCCCGGGGCTCTGGACGGGCACGTTCCCCCATCGCCTTACAAACAATATTAGTCGAACGTGTGCCGAATTTAGAGCCGCTTTTAGTTATTGGAGTCGGGGGTTCGTCTTTGATCCGGGGTTGAACTTACAAAAGCCTTTCCGCCGTTTAGTGTATTATTCAATTCCGCAGAAAAATGAGCTAAAATAATTACAGTCGACTTTCTGTGGACAATATATTTAAAGGCACCCAAACATTAGGAAGCGTGACTGGAGTGGCGGAGTGGCCTACTCAACGATCGTGATATTCCCGATGGACATTTCCACTGATAGGCCCTTCGCAAACTCGTCAGCAGCATGAAGGCTTACTGAGGTACAGCAGTCGCTTTGAAGCGCGTCAAGAATTATGTTCAACTATTCCTATGATAATCTTAGTTGGGGCTTAGGTACTTGCGAGAAAGTTAGGTTAGGCTTAGTTCAATAAATTTTTTAAGTTTAAAAATAAAATGGATTCCAGTGAATTTGATTAAAAAACCTCAGCCATACGCGGTTAGTTAACTTAACACAATTGTTAATTATCATTACTTAACCTTTAAAGGCCTAATTTGGCAATTTCCAAAATAAAAGTTTTAAAACTTACTAAGCCTAATCATTTAACTGACAACAACGGCGCCATTTTGTCAAAATTGAACGTGAACACTCCAGCTTCTCAATGAAACTACGTCGGAAATTGACTTCAGCGTCGCCAAGTTTGTCCACATTAAACTAAAATTAGCCGTGATTTTCCTATTCCCAGTATTCACGCGTGCTTTTTAAAGCCTGAACAGTGAGCCCCTAAGCTTAGATTCTTCCGATTTCTTCGTCTATGCCAGCTAGGAGCAACAAACACAAGGAGAACGCCGCTAGCCTTTAAACGCAAAGGCAGTGTTGTGTACAAATTTCATTGGACGAGCCTTTACGCTGAGCGTTTTACGGGCGGGGGAAAGACAATTTCCGAATTTTCCCCGTTCGACGCCAGCAGGCGTTAAAGCGTCTAACCAATGAAAACTGTACGCAAGAAAATCCACGACTTTTGACGGGTTGCGTTCTCCTTGTGTGAGGTACTGCATTTTTGTTGCTCCTATATGCCAGCATCTAACTTCTCTTTTTATAAAAGGCATTCAGCTCGATAACTCCATCTAGGGGCGAAACGAAGAATCTATTGCACGAAATTTAAATTTGAAGAAAATTTTCCCCGTTCGACGCCAGCAGGCGTTAAAGCGTCTAACCAATGAAAACTGTACGCAAGAAAATCCACGACTTTTGACGGGTTGCGTTCTCCTTGTGTGAGGTACTGCATTTTTGTTGCTCCTATATGCCAGCATCTAACTTCTCTTTTTATAAAAGGCATTCAGCTCGATAACTCCATCTAGGGGCGAAACGAAGAATCTTTTGCACGAAATTTAAATTTGAAGAAAGGGTACCCATAGATAGATCTGTAATGCGATAAAATCGGTTTCGTAAGTTTTAAAAGTTGCCACATCTACTAGTCAATATTCGTACTAAACCTTTTAAGGAAATTTTAGGCTCTACCAAATAATGTAAAAAAAACTAGCGACTTATAATTCCGTTAAACAGGTGGCCGGGTTACAATGCGTAGGAGGGTGGTGGCAAGCCCTTGGATTAGGTATATTTATATACACCAGCGGTTCTATTATGAAGTAAAATTCAGTGATAATTTTTCTAATTGTATACTTATGGCTATTATATTAGTTCTGTGATTATTATTGATCAATTGGGAATTTATTTATTTATTTATTATTCTACTATACCAATTAAGTCCAACGTTATGCACCCAAATAAGTTTATTTTACGAAATGACTTTTTACATCTGTGTAATGATTTCAAGTATCTAAACTATATATTATGACTGCTGTTGGTAGATAATAGCAAATGTAACCTATCTTATACGTATACTTTTGTATAGCATTTCCATTTTCAATGCGACACGGTTTCACACGAAAACATACAATTAGTGAACCAAAAATGGGAACATTCGTATATTCTTTGTGCTATGATTAAGGTTACTATGGAAACCAAATCTTGTTATCACCAGGGGCGAGCTAAACTATAGATTCGAAGTGACATAATTTAGGTCATATCTCGTGAACAAGGTTTCATTAAAAAAATACATAACTGGTATACTTCTGAATGTTACACATGATAATAGGAAAAATCAACCTGTTCCAAAATGTAAAAATTCTCATGAAAATCAAACTGAATTATCGGGATTTGATATAAAATTCTTAATATTTTTCCGAATACTATAGAAAATAGAAAAAAATCGTGTTTGGATGACACCATGTACCAAACTAAAATAGTACAACTGTCGTTAATGCCCTACCAAACTAAAATAGTACAACTGTCGTTAATGCCCTACCAAACTAAAATAGTACAACTGTCGTTAATGCCCTACCAAACTAAAATAGTACAAATGTCGTTAATGCCCTACCAAACTAAAATAGTACAACTGTCGTTAATGCCGTGAAAATTCTGATAAATAAAGTAAACAATGGTAATATCATATGTAACATAATTACTCATAAGTATGCCACTGTACCTTTATTCCATTCAAAAATCTTCACTAACGGTTTGTTTCGCCACGAACCAGTAAAAAGGTGGACTACGTTAGATTTTAAAAAAATTTTTCATCCTAGTAATTTTGGGAGTCAGACTATTGGCTAGTAACATATTTATTTAAGCCAATGGAAAACCTTTAAATTGAGAAGGAATTTTTTTCTTCGGAATTTTAGTCAGTCCAATGTAGCTTTATTGAGATTTACAAACTCGCTCGATTTGTGCGGATGAAGTTAAATAATGAGTAATTTAGAAAAATAAAAGGTTGGGGATAATGACCAATAAGTGATCGCTTTCCGAAAATGGAACAAGACGTCGAAGTGGGATATTCCACCAGCGTTATTAAAACCCATATCAAGCCTAGAAGAGTTAGGCCTAGGCTCAAAAGAATCGGCAAAGACTCCAACCTTGTAGATGCGCCAGAAAAGCTCAACCTGAATTTCAACTATTTTTTCCAATAAACCTGCTTCTTTCATTTGACAATGCAAATTTATTTTAGAACTTGAGTCTCAGAGAACTTCATTAATTGGCAAATTAATTACAATAACAGAACTTAACACTATATTGTAGTTCATTTTAGCTCCTAAGCCTTGGTTGTTCAAACCGGTTTGTTTACTAAAATAATGGCCGTCGGTTTATCAGACGTAGAGCTAATTATACGACGGAATAATTGGCATTTGAGATTCGATGACGTCAAATATGACATCAAATATGACGCCAAATATTACGTAGGGTACGGATGACGCAATATCTGTGAAACAAACCGTTAGTGAAGAAATAGAGCTAGTGGCATACTTATGAGTAATTATGTTATTAATCAGAAAAATGGCGGTACTTCGGCAGAATATGGCTTCGAGGACGGTTAAAAAATTAAGAGCATTTTCGTGAAAATTGTGAGATTCATTTTCGCATGATGGACGTTGAATTTAAGCTGCAACTCGCGAATAATCAACAAAGACCCGCGGAAAATTGAACCATTCGTGGCCACTATATTCACACGCATTGTAGCGTATAAACCAAAATTGTATGGAACGCACTCGGCCATAGGGATTATTGAATGTCATTATTGTGATTGGAGACAACAATTTCATCACGCCTTTGTGATGGGTGCGTGTAGAATGGACGATTGGTATAATTGCGAGCAAATATAACTATATTTATAATCGCTCTCTGTTCGTGGCTTGTTACTATAGAGGTTAAGCATCCAAGGTTTTAAACGGGAACGGCTAGGATTCCACAATGCTTCTGACACGTTTCGTCAAACTAATTGGGTAGCGCTTTCAATGAAGCCTAAAGTTCCCGTTGACACGTCTACAAGGCTTTGTTAAGATTGCTTAATCTCTCTATTGTTAGATACCTTGTCATCAAACCATCTTTTACGGAGCTTCTAGAATAATTGGTCTACGGGTTTCAATTGACGTAGTTCAGAAACTGATTCGTCAACCTTAGTACTATTAATATTGACGTTTTGTCAAGTCAACTTGCATCGCTGACAAATCCTCCAGAAGTGACCCTATTTAAATCTACAAGACTTTGTTTAAATTGTCGAATTAGTTCAATCGTCAATTCATAGTTTTTGGTAACAGACCAAAGTCCTCATCTTTTCAGTGTGCACGCAGCTTCTCTTTACGGTACTGACAGAAATAAAACTGTTTTCTGCGTGAACAGAAATTATCGGTACCAAAACGGCCGACTGTGTTTCAAGTTTCAAGTTTCAAGTATGGTGAATTTACAATATTTGGTTACGGGCCAAGTCATGAGTGACTTATAGCTAAGACAATTTTTCTGTATCAAAACAGTTGTTTGAATATATTATAACTGGCACAGATAAAACTGGCATATCTGATATATCTTGAGGGGTAAAAGGCTGCTTGTTTACAAAAGAAATAAGTTGTTTTCCAAACTCATTTTGTTGAACTAAGCGAAGCATTTCGAGTCGCGGGTGTAAATTAAACTTTATCAAGACTAGTTGGTAAGGTCAAGGAGCAGAAGTCCAGTTTTAAGAAAACGTTAACGATCTAAGTCGAATCACAAAAGAACTTTAGCACATATTATTTTCAACGACGAAAACTAATTCCAAATGGTCCTCGAGCTAAAACGACCATTGTGCCATTAGTACATCGCAGTTAGCAAGAATTCGCTGTTAATCTAGCAAACAAATCAAACGGTTTCAGTTACTCAAATAAGCGTGATAAAATCTCTATTTCTTTCCCCCACTCCGTTACGTCGGTGGCGCCATCTAGGGAGCCAACGTAGCGTAAGATCTAAGCGAAATAACGCAAGTGCGGGCCTAAATTCCGAATTTCGGTAGGTTGGCTTTATTTCATGGTCATTTTATTTTTACGAGGCTTAGACCATTTTGTCCCGACGCTTTTTATGGCGCTCCAAAGTAGCTTAACGAGGAAAGGCTAACTTATTTACGCTCAATCCCGCTTGGGGACGCCACTGTACGCTAGGTAGCCCAGGCCCGTTCTCTCTGGGGCTTGCCTTGTTGAGCCGCAACCAACCTTTCTTCCTCGCGTTCTTTTTATTTTATCCGTTTTTGTATTTCCGAGGGTTTTCCCTTACATTGGCACATTTTTTTATTTTTCTTTTGAAAAAAGAGAATGGTTTCGGACTAAGGCCGAAATGGGGTGTTTCGCGCCATCTAGCCAAGTGCCAGATAAGCGAAATGGTTCCGGCAACAGTGGTAAGGTGTTATTCACCACCCAACAAGCCACAAAATTCTGTTTTCCGGAGAGCAAACCGAGCTATTGCTCTGGGGGTGTACGATAATGGTGGTTGCGGGTTTTAAGGGTGAAGGCGAAAGGGCTAAATAAGAACTAAGCTTAACCCTAGAATTGATCCTCCACTTCAATTCAAGCTCTATGGACGGAAAAATGATACGAGTACCGCGTACAGAAATATTTTACTTTCCTAAGTTAAAAGTTCCGTTTTCGCTACTGCAGGGGTTCCCAAGTGGTAGATCGTTAATGGAAATCTTCACCTCCAAAATTTTTATATTAAAAAAATCGGGGTGTGTTTTGATCTAGTAAATCGTTGATTCGAATTGTGTTCCAAATTTGTCTAAAATCGGATAAAGGGCCAGATAATCATTTGAAAAATTCTCCCCGAAATTTGAAGTGGCTGCTCCACTACGGTGCTTCGTGGTCGCGGATAAAACCAATGATTTCTGGAATTTTTATAACCATATTTCTCAAAACTAGCACGGGTAAACTGATACCCTTAAAATCTAGGGTATGGGTATCCAAATGGGCTATCTTTAGTAAAAAAATGGTTACCTTGACCTCCTCTCGAAAATATTTCTAAAATCTTAAAATAAAAATTACTAGTATAAACCTCAGTATACTCCTCCCAATCCAATTCGATATGCTCCTTCCAATCCACTTCAGTATACTCCGCCCAAACCCCCTCAGTATGCTCCTGCCAATCCACCTCAGTATGCTCCTGCCTATCCACCTCAGTATACTCCTCCCAATCCACCTCAGTATGCTCCTGCCAATCCACCTCAGTATGCTCCTGCCAATCCACCTCAGTTTACTCCTCCCAATCCAATTCGATATGCTCCTTCCAATCCACTTCAGTATACTCCGCCCAAACCCCCTCAGTATGCTCCTGCCAATCCACCTCAGTATACTCCTCCCAATCCACCTCAGTATGCTCCTGCCAATCCACCTCACTATACTCCTCCCAATCCACCTCAGTATACTCCTCCCAATCCACCTCAGTATGCTCCTGCCAATCCACCTCACTATACTCCTCCCAATCCACCTCAGTATACTCCTCCAATTAGTTGAAAGACGCGGATGACGGGTGAAAAAGTACAGGCAATGTTGCTGGCGGAGCATTTTAACTTTCAGTATTTTCCCTCAAGTATATTTTTCGGTACTTTACCTGTGGTTTCGCATTTATTACATTAAATAGCTTTGTCAAAATTTCAATAATGTAATCTAAAATTCATAGAGCTTGTCAGAATTTGCGCGACAATCAAAAGAATATTCCAAAGGATAAGCCAAACGCTACCGCTGTCTTTGGAAGTCACAAATAACTCTCAGATCCGATCGAACACGAAAATGGAACCAAAAAAAACTGAATAGCGTGACAGATAATTAGAAAAGAATTGAGGTTTTCCAATATATCGGCGAGAAAACGAGAATAATATCGTCATCCAACAAAGAGCCATTCCAGACAAATCAAATCTGGGCCTCGAAGTTGTTATCGGACCAAACGAGTTATCAAAGAAAGATGAGTCGCGGCTTATCTCCACTATTCTCGGCTCTGTTCGGCGTCTCCGTGTCCGGAACGTGTGTCTTTTGTCGCTTATGTGGCCAGCGCCCTCTGCCAGTGATTCGATCTTTTCGCTATTTACAAGCGGCGAGAGACATGGGACCAAAAAGGAATCGAACTTGTTTCCTTTCATTTTTCGGAAAAGGCTGTCGAAGAACAACTTAAAGAAAGATCAACATCTATACTTGAACAAACAATGGAATAGCGTTCTCATTGCCGTCCCTTTTTGCGTGACGAAGAAAACTGTTAATGCTGTCAAGATAGAAGATGGCATGAAAGGCTTGCCACCTAGGAGCAACAAACACAACACCCCACACAAGGAGAACGCAACCCGTCAAAAGTCGTGGATTTTCTTGTGTACGTTTTTGATTGGCTAGACGCTTTAGCGCCTGCTGCCGTCGGAAGGGGAAAATTTTGGAAATTGTTTTCCCCCGCCCGTGAAACGTTCAGCGTAAAGGCTCGTGACGCTCGTCCAATGAAATTCGTACACAACCCTTCGTTATCGTGTTAAAGGCTAGCTGCGTTCTCCTTGTGTTTGTTGCTCCTAGTTGCCACCACCCTCCAACGCGTTGTAACCCGGCCACCTCATTTAATGGCTTACCAAATAAATTTGTTCGCTAAGTCTGGGTCGGACCTAATACACTAGAAAAGACTCACCGGCCGCCAACGAAACCTATTGAGCTATCGAGGCACTACGCTAAACGCCACCACCTGTTTTAAAAGTTCACAGCATCATTTGAAAAATTATTGTTGAATTTATGTAGCTACTCCTTTTCCGTCAAGTGATACGGGCTTATCTTCTCACTTTTTCAAAACTATGTGGCTGCCATGATTAGACGATACTACGGCAAAGATAAAAATCCCATAACAGTAGTGTCAAAGTTTTTAATTCTAAAAATATTAATTACCATTATCATTGCCAAAATTGACCAAATTATTATAATAAGAATTAGTATATTTTTGGGAAAAATATTTTGAAGGTCAAAATCCCCACTTACAAGGTCATTAACGTAATGTTCTAAAATATCCTCTGTTTGGCTACCCCTGTCCTAAAGGAAATCAATTTACTTCTTAATATTTATTCGTTGTGTACCCTGCTTTAGGAACAAATAGTGATTTGGCAGTGTAGCGTCACTCATGATTTTTATATGGGGTATACCAGCATGGCAGTCATGGCCAAAGCTACGGACTGCCATTTCCATATATTGCTATATTATTTTGTCATAGTTGGTTAACCCATTGACCAAGAATCTAAGGGGACCCACTTTTACGGATATTTTGACACGGTAGGCGTGGCCTAAATCAGAAGGCTTACTGAGGTACAGCAGCCGCTTTGAAGCGCCTCAAGAATCCTGTTCAACTATCACTACGTGAATCTTAGTCGGGGCTTAGGCGACAGTGCGTGCGATAAAGTTAGGTTAGGCTTAGTTCATTAAATATTTTAAGTTTAGGAATGAAATCGATTCCAGTGAATTTGATTAAAAAACCTCAGCCATACGCGGCATACTGGTTATTTTTACTTATCACAATGGTTAATTACTTAAACTATTAAGAACCAATTTCCAAAATTAAAGGTCTAAAACTTAAGCCTAACCATTTAACCGAAAATAATGGCGCCATTTTGTCAAAATTGAACGTGAACACTCCAGCTTCTCAACGAAACTTCGCCGGAAATAGACTTAACCGACGCCTAATTTGTCCACATTGAACTAAAATTATCCGTGATTTCCCTTTTTCCAATATTAACGCGTGCTTTTTAAAGACTGAACAGTGAGTCCCCTCTAACGATAGTTAGAAACGCCTTACCCCATCTAGTGATAGAAACCGTTACTAAATATTCGTCGGATTTGGGAATATTTTTACACGAGTATGTTGCTTTTAGCGAATACAACATAATCCCCTGAAATCTTAATTTTGAAAGAGGATTGCGTAATTTCGGTAGTGGCTGTTAGATATTCCCGAATTTTTTAAAAATTTTCCTCAGGTAGGGATTGAATCTAGCCCACCTAGTCAGCTTCCCCCCAAAATGGTTCAAATTAAATATTTAAAGAGAGTTATTTCTAGTTCTCTCTTCTTGCTCTCGCCATTAAAAAATTATTTTCCTTACATCCGTATTTTATCTGAACGAGCGCTGGAAAATAATAACTGTAGATGGCGCTTCCAAAGAGGGGAAAAAATATTAAATTACATTTTTGCTCCCGAGCTTAGTTAAAATAAGTGCAACGACGGAACTGGCTAAATTTGAGATGAGCTGGTGACCCGCTACTTAGCTGGAAGTGGGCAACCTAGCGACGGGCTCTAGTTTGCCCTTTCGTTTCGAATCTTTGAGATGCGAGATCACCAGAAACTTTATTCTAACCTAATTTGTAGAATGAGGAATGGTAGAAACCGAAGGAGGGTTGATGTATAATGTAATTTTCTCCCAGAAATTGAGTTTTAGCCTTTTTCGAGTTTTCTTTCGTCGGAGTAGCGATTAATAAAATGACTCTCTTTTACTGCGTCCCCTTATATACCTTTCCTTTCACGGGTGACTGACGTAGCTATTATGTCATCTGATTTTGGCATGGGTCGACGAATTTCTATGTAAAATCACTTCCGTAAGTTCACTAAACAAAAACTAACATTTATTTCCGCTCAATTTTGATTAACTGTATCAAACTAATTGTAAGCAAAGAAATTGTATAGTGTGAACAGATAAATTGTAACAATTGTTCCCACTTTTTCTGTTCACACTATACAATATTCTTGGTTACAACGAGTTGGATACATTTAAGTGGCGTAATATGTCCTTTTTTAACGTGACTAGAGTGGTCATTGTTTCTGAAGATGGCCAGCTAAGCTAGCCGAAACTAGTCAGACTAAGGCTTAAGCCTTAATAAAAGTTTTAAATATATGCAAATATAACAACTCCTTCTGCGTTGAGTTTGCAAGTTCTCTCCCTACTGGTTTAAGGGGTTTTCCCCCGTGTTCTTCGGTTTCCCCTTCCATAAAAACTTGTGGAGGTTAACGGTAATAGTTAGTGTAGGGAGCTGTTGGCTCGCGTGGCATGAAGGGCTTGCCACCACCTTCCTACGCATTGTAACCCGGCCACCTGAACTAATGGCTTTAAAAGTCACTCGATGACTTAATTAGGCCTAAGGTGGTGCCTTTGTTTATTAGCCTAGCTGATTATTATTATTATTATTATAACGAAGTCTTTATTTTGACCTACAATTTAGAGTGGTTAACACTTTCATCTCGCAGCGAGAGGAGCCGAGTTTAATCCCATATTGTGGCACTTGATGAAAACTTGGAACTACTCCTTCCGCGGAAAGTTTGCAGGTTCTCACCCCGCTGGTAAAAGAGATTTTTCCCTCGAGTTCTTCGGTTTACCTTTTCCCCATGCAGAGGTTAACGGTAGTAAGGAGCTGTTGGCTCACCTGGCCACCACCCTCCTACGCTGTATAACCCGGCCACCTGATTTAAGGGCATTAAAAGTCGCTAGACCATTTGGGCCTAATGCCTGCGTCTAATTGTTCTGTTAAACCTGGTGGGATAAATGAGAAGTTCGGTTAGCCACAGTAAATATGGACGATCATATTCCCTTTCAGAATGACATCACAATTTATTTAAAGGGCCACCGAATCGTTTAACTTCAACTAGTTTCCCTAGCTATAATAGGGCTGCAAAAATAGCAAATTTATTGATTCGTAGAGTATGTTATTACGAGGTAAGGTACTTTAAGATTTAGATTGACCAAATTTCTAAGACACGGAAAAGGTGACTAAGACTCTAGATTTCTGTTGACACTAAATCGGAAGCTCAGCTGCTTCGAAAAGTTTTAAGAATTTAATTCAATAAGAATAATCAGCTAGGCTAATAAACTTAGTCCTAAGTCATCAAGCGACTTTTAAAGTCAATTATTCAAGTGACCGGGTTACATTGCGTAGCAGGGTGGTGGCAAGCCCTGCAAGCCACGCGAGCCAACAGCTCCCTACACCTAGGAGCAACAAACACAACACCCCCCACAAGGAGAACGCAACCCGTCAAAAGTCGTGGATTTTCTTGTGCACGTTTTTCTTGGCTACACGCTTTATCGCCTGCTGCCGTCGGAAGGGGACAATTCTGAAATTGTCTTCCCCCCGCCCGTAAAACGTTCAGCGTAAAGGCTCGTGACGCTCGTCCAATGAAATTCGTACACAACCCTTCGTTAGCGTGTTTAAAGGCTAGCTGCGTTCTCCTTGTGTTAGTTGCTCCTAGCCTACACTAACTATTAATAATTGGTGATCGACTCAAATGACATCTAGTTTGTCTGAAACGAACTAAAATATGCCACTCTAGAGTACCTTCAGATCTTTTTGGTCCACGAGCCAATCATTTCATAATTGACAACGCCATTTTTCTGTTCAAATCGGTACTAAAACGAGCGGTGTTGAACTTATTTGGGCTTACTCAACATCGAATTTTCATAGATATGTACAAGAGTTAAAAAAAATATTAGAAATTATCGTTTCTCACGAGGCTGCAACGGGTCTAACTTTATTGAAATTGCGATTGAAAATATATAGCTTTTCATATTTATTATCCTTCTTTGTTATTTAATCGACTTAGAGGACTTTCAAAGGGAAACGCAGCGTATTGATCTCTCTCTCTCTCGAAGAGGATATGCATGCTCTATAAATTGAATTCCGAATTAATCTTCCCCTCGGGTTACTATTCGAAATGGAAATGGAAAGATTAAACACCCGACGTTATGAACGGGAACGACTTACCTTCCAAAGCGTTTTCTAGACGTTCGTCTAGATAACTTGGTAGTACTGCCGAAACAATCTCAACCTTCTTTGTAGCTTCGGATATCCTTAGTTTTACTTTTCAATAAATATTTTATTTTTCTTCAATTTATGGTTCATTTATCGCGTTTAGTATTCATAGGTAGTGTTAGAGGATTGAAAAGTTGATATTATTGAGAAGTAAAATTATAAGCTAATAATTACGTTTCTCATAAGTGTGTCAGTTCCCTTTCGTCCTCGTGTAAAATGTTTACTGACAGCACACTCCAGACATATTTTGCACGTTAGAGGCGCTTATATTATATCAGAAATAAATTGACTAACTGACACACTTATGGAACATAGTTTTAAAATTACTTTAAAATATATTATCAAGAATGTATTCATTTATACTCATGGAGAATGAATATGTCGAGACTATCGACGGACACGTTGAGCCCCTAACCCTGTCACGCTAAGGGGGGGGGGGGAAAGGAGGCGGTCTTATTTTTTGCGTCCTCGCAGCAGCGTTAATCTCGTCGAAAAACGTAATTTTTAAGAACCAATGAGATTGCGGTATTATTTGATTTTATTAAAGCGGATGAGCATACCGGGGGCCCCAACGGGTGGAATTGGAGGAACGCTAAAAATAATCTCGACATATTCATTCTCCCTGAGTATAAATAAATACATTCTTGATATTATATAACCTCTTGTGATATTTTTTGAATTATTTGTGAATTCACCATTGAAAAAGAAATAAGTGGACAATTTAAAATGTGAACAATTTTGGAAAGAAAAATTAAATTTTTTTTCGCTAGTTGCTAAACCACAAGTATCAATGCAAAATCTAATTGAAGAAAAAGTTATACCTAACTAAATAAATTGGAATTTTTTATCAACTCAATTAACAAGTGGGGTGGCGGAGTGGTTAGCACTTTCGCCTCGCAGCAAGAGGAGCCGGGTTCGATCTCAGCTTGCGGCACTGGGTGTAAACTCGGAACAACTACTTCTGCGTTGAGTTCGGAAGTTCTCTACCCACTGGTTTAAGGGGTTTTCCCCCGAGCTCTTCGGTTTCCCCTTCCATCAAAACTTGTCAACGGTAATAGTTAGTGGAGGGAGCTGTTGGTTCGCGTGGCATGCAGGGCTAGCCACCACCCTCCTGCGCATTGTAGCCCGGCCATCTGAATTAAAGGCTTCAAAAGTCGCTTGATGCCTTAGGCCTAAGGTGGTGCCTTGGGTATTAGCCTAGCTGATTATTAATTATTATTAATTTAACATAAGGAAAAGTGACATAAAAGTGTGTCAATCAGACCTATATCAGAATGAATGTTACGAGCGAAATACAAGTTGGGAGGGGAGAAGGGAATGTATGCCTTGGGGAGGAAAGGAAGTTAAAACCAACAAATAGCTCCTTCGTTCCTCACTACGAGGCGTTAAGTAGTGCTGGTCAAAGTTAGTGCATTTTTTAATTTTTCGTCGTTCTGTGAAGATGCTATCGCCATCTACCTACGATATGATACCATAGACTAAAAAAGATCCTGAAAGGCGACAATAAATAGTCTTTTACGTGGTTGATCTCGAGTCGAGCATTCATTAAACGTTTAGTACCTTAAAGTACTGGGATTGTCGCACGTTTGGTAATTATGTCACTTTTGACATTAGGTTATCAAAGTCATTAAACGAACACTTCATTAAATTTACAAACATATTAACACACATTCACTTGAAAAATATATTTTACCCTTAAAATTTAAAAATAAATTATATTTATATTAAATTTAGGTTTGAGTCTATTTGATCGATTCCCAAATGATCGAACGGGTCCCATTTGATCGAATTTCCATTTGATCGAATTGCATTTGATCGAACGAAATTTGATCGCAAGCTACTGTAGGGTAAAACTACTAGTTTTGGGAGTAAATCGAAAAGGCAACATCTAGTCAGAATGAGATACAGTAGACTCTATGAATAATAATTATTTCTTTAAACTGTACTAAAGAAAAATAACCATAGTACTTCTCCATAATAAGAAACTAAAACAAACAACAGAAATATGCATATTCAAATTTAATAAATTAATTAATTTGTTTACAATTTAACAACAAAAATTCAAAAAATTATATACAGAAAAAAACCTGAGCGCAGTGACGTAGAAAACAAAATATTATCTCAGACATAATTAATAGAAAGACCTATTAAAAAAACGAACTCTGTACCTAATTTTTAGCAATAGAACGGTGCATACGGGCCTACGGCGCGCGTACATCAACCTAACCTAACCTAACCTGACCCTATTTATATATATATATATCAAAAACAACGGGCCGTTATCGTCGATGTCATAAAAAATTTCATCATATAGTGTATAAAGTAAAATTCTCTTCATCTTTGTGGCTTAATACAGTTAAAGCAATGAATTATTCCATCATTATTCCTTCTGCACTTAAGCAATGAATTATTCCATCATTATTCCTTCTGCACTTCATATTGACATTCGGTAAAATAAAAACATACCAAATGGTACTATAAATACTTTTGAAATCGATCAAATGGTATTCATTCATTTGAAGGTTCGATCTTATGAATCAAATGACAAATGGGATTCGATTAAATGGAATTTCGATCAATTGCAACGTATAATGATCGACTGTCGATCACATATTTTTCGATCAAATGGACCAACACCTAAATTTATATCAAAATTAATTATGTGCCCAGAAAAAGTTTAAAATTTTCCTGAAAGTTTTGGAGAAAATTGTCATGATGAAACAAATTGAGAAAGTCCTGCGAACAAATGAATGAAAAGGTCCAGAGAAACTAATCCCAATGGCAACTGCGTATTTACATATTTTACGAAGTTAAATATCTTGGCCTAGATCTAGCCGTGAAATTTCAACTAGTTCCCTCTATGTGGAAAACAGATGGACGATTTTCATATGTTCAGCTTGCATATTTCAATTAAGTTTAGCCCATTATAACTCTTAAGGAATATCTGTATCTACTTCTCATACTCTTGTTTTACACAGATAATCTTAGTGTGTGAAGTGTAAAAATCAAAAATGACAACAATATCATGATCCGTCAAAAATGACAATGCGCGTGTGCGGAAGAGGCTACTATCGAAATATCAAACTATCGAATGTATTGGTCAAATTCAAAATCGTAGCGGTCTGTAATGCCAACGTTAGTGATTTTAATTAAATGCTTCGACATGCGGTCGATGGTGACAATTTAAGTCTTGGGCACCAAAAATAAACAGGTATTTTACGTCCGCTTAAACATTTAGTTATGATTTGACTAAAACACCACATATAGCGTAACATACTGCCACTACTTAAAATTTAACTTACACGTATCGATAGTATGATATTTCGATATCCACCCCTTCTCCACTTGCACATTGCCATTTTTGACGGATCGAGATTTTTTGTAATTTTATAAATTTACAGAATATCCTTCCTGATCTATTTGATAATTTGGAAATCCGTTAATCAAACAGCTATCCGCTACAAAATTTAGAACCATATTAGTATTCTATTTATTGTTTACACATATTTAGATATTTTTTTTAAATTTCAGTTAAGGTGACTTTTTTCAGTTAAAGCAGATTTTAATTTCGGCTAAAAAAACATACGAAATTTTATTTTGATGATTTTTTGTAGATTTTTGTGAACCATTTAAAAAAATTCCGTTAATCTGATTTTGATACATTTAAGGAAATCTAGGTATGATCAGGCGATCTCTAAGGCAATAGTTCTTTTTATAAAGTAACGTGGCCTTCTTGTTTTAACGTGGCTCTTACTTTTACAAGTCTACGAGTGCGCGCTACAGAGGTAAATAGCTTTTTCTAGCGCGCGTGCGAAGAATATACAAATAAAGCTGTGTCTTGTGAAGTAAGAGCAATATCTTATATTTTTATTTTCATTAATTTTATTTTATAGAAGAAACTTTTAGGTGAAATCAATTTAAAATTTACTTTTGGAATGAAGTAAATTTTCGTTCATAAGGTTACTGCAGTAAGCAAAGAAGCCCTTTTAGATATTTCCCACCCTGGATATTCTTTGTTACATCAAGAAAGCAGAATCGGAAAACAATCTGCGGGAGTAAATATAGAAAGAATAGGAATAAAACATGTTTCCTTATCGAACAAGGGAGAGAAAATAACAAGGTGGACTATGTAAAATCTACACTTGAAATCAATATTTCCCCAAATGTATTCTAGAAATTCGTAGCTTACCAGCCCAACCCTTCACAAATACTATATAACGCTACTTCACTGGCATTTTCCAGATAGAATGTCTATGTTTTGCATATAGCTAAGGTAGCGTACGAGAAGAAAGTCTATTTAAAAATACAGTATTTACACAATCGATTACTGAAGATGTTATCAAAGAATAATCTATTTGTTCACTGTCTTTTGACAATATTTATTAGTAGATTTCTCCCTAAAAATAGTATCGTATTTTGAGTTTTTCACCGGCGTTTTAAAAATGTGATAATGCAGTAATTCCTTTTTCAGGCAAGGCTTATAAAACCGAGTGTTAACTTTGTTTAGTAAACCCAAACTAACTTTTTATACTGAAATATGTATTAAAAATAAAGTTTGGTTTACTTAAGCTTCGTCTGAAAATAGTATAAGAGTACTATAGTAAATCTACTTAGATTTTTAAAACTACTAAAACTGTAATGCTGACCACCGGTGAACCTTTAAACCTATTCTGGGACTTGGAAAATGATTTAGTTTCGAGCTTCTATGATGAGTACACTTAGGCAGGTTATATAGAAAAATGTTCCCCATTTTTGGAGATTCTACAGGACTTCTAAGAGCACTTAATGGTTTTAAATGAACACGAAAATAGGAAGATTACCGCCGTCCATCCTAACAAACCCTATCAGGCTATAGCTTTCAATCTTTTATTTAAATTTAAAATGAAATTGCACGTTCGCTACATAGCACTTTGTGTTGAGGTTTATGCGTAGAAAGAAGAGTTCATGATCTGAATTATCTTTAGTTTCTTTTCCTTTACTTTTCCACAATTCAAAAATTGTTCAAAGAGTAAACAAATCAAATTATTGGCATAGTTAAATTTTGATTCATAGATGGCGGTACTGGTGGTGTTGTAGATGTAAGCGGATAAAGTTACAAATAATACTTATTTTCTAGGCGCAACGACCTTCGACTTATTTCTAGTCCAAATTCTAATAATTTAATAAATAAATTTACATTGCGAGTCTTTGAAGACCGGTAAACAAACCATCAATTGCTGGGTTTTTTTAATTTAAACCCTGGTAAAAACAAACAGCCAAAGCTTGGATAGAATTCGAACCCTCTAAATTGCTGCCAGGTGAAAGTGCTCACCACTTCGCCACCCCACTGTATTTTACTTTTAAATTGCGCGTTAGATTCGAGTGCAGATGGCGCGTGCGAAGATAAAACACTAATACAGCTCCGTCTTGTGACGTTTTATTAATTTTATTTATGTAGAAACATCTAATAGTTGATTCTGAAATATAATCTCGACAAATACATGTACAAAAGAGTTAATTTTATGGGCGCGCGCTCTTGATATATTAGTAGATTGTGGCTCGCGCGATTGTGCACGCGCGTTGAAAATGAAAAATAAAGCGCGCGCTCAAATACTTTAACCATACAACAGAAAGTAACCAAATCATGTGACCACCGATCTTTTTCGGAATCACCTATTGTTGACGGAAAGAAACTGAAAAAGGCTATTGTAAACTAGCCCAACCAATCGCTACTTTTCATCCCATTTATAGAAATTTATTATAAAGAGACGAAGAAATTGCAAATATTCGCTTACTGTCACGCCAAAAATACATAAATAGAAAAAACCGATATACCTTCATTCTTCAATTTCTAATTTTTCTGTCAGGCTACGCTTCGGGGCTTAACTCACTTTCCTAACATATTTTATAGAAAAAGTTAAATAAAAAATAACTGAAGGCTTTTTAAATATTAAAAAAAGAAGTTCCGCTGGTCTTCTTCCGAGCAAAGCAAAATTGAAAATATTAAAGGATTTTGATCCGAAAAAGGTGACGCGGCCAGCATCGATTTGCCGGAATTTCCGCGAAAAAATCCATTTCAAATACATTCCCCCATATAGGATTTTTTATCCCTTTTTTGTCGTAGAATGTCGCTCTAAACTGATACTGAAAGAGTCCAAAAGAAAAAAAAAACATTCCGTTCGTGGAACTTTAATTTAATTTTTGGATGTCAGAATAATACCCAAAGTTTCGAGTAGAGTATACCATTATTTCAGAGACTTCAAAGTAAGAAATACAAAATTCGTGCCAGCGAACTGATTCTTTTATTCCCGGTAGAAGTCTTCAGTTTCTTTCCAGCAAATAAAACCTAAGACTTGAGCCACAATTGCTGTATTTTATTGATGAAAACTGGCAATCAAACAGGTTTCAAACTGGGTTTGAAGGTCTGTTGTTAAATGTTATCTATGACTACTTTACTTAAAGAACTTTTTGAAACTATAGAATAAGCAATCGCCTTGGATTGTGGGTAAAATGTAAAAGTTACTAATTTTTTTAAAGCGTTATATATTTATTTTAATTTTAATAAATTTAAATAATAGTAATAAACTAGGCTAATACCCAGGGCACCGTCTTAGGCCCAAGTCAGCTGGCAACTATTGAATGACTTAAAATCAGGAAGCCGGGTTAATTTTCTGACATACGTACTTTTAGTTTCATCTTTGTTCGATAGGTAGCGCAATAGTAAAGTGTAAATTTTTAATTAAAATTTAACTCCACAAGATGTTGCTTCGAGTACTACAATTTTTATGACGTAGGGTGTCTCCGTGGCGAGGGGCTAACCACTTCCCGTAATCGGTGTACACCCTAACTGTAATTATTACGTAATCTTCTTTAATCGTTTGTACTCATTCGTAATCCCGTAATCATTTGTAATCTTCGTACTCATCTGAAATCACCCGTAATTATTATGAAATCACGCGTACTCAACTGTAATCATGTGTAATCATTTGTAATAGCGCGTAATCATCTGTAATCACGCGTATTCATTGGAATTATCCCGTACTCAATTATCATCTGTAACAATTTTAAAGTTTTTGGTTGCCTGTGTACTCATCGTAATCATTATGTACTCATCGTAATCATTTTGTACACATCGTGATCATTCTGTACTCATCGTAATCATTTTGTACTCATCGTAATCATTCTGTACTCATCGTAATCATTTTGTACTCATCGTAATCATTCTGTACTCATCGTAATCATTTTGTACTCATCGTAATCATTCTGTACTCATCGTAATCATTCTGTACTCATCGTAATCATTTTGTACTCATCGTGATCATTCTGTACTCATCGTGATCATTCTGTACTCATCGTAATCATTTTGTACTCATCGTAATCATTCTGTACTCATCGTAATCATTTTGTACTCATCGTAATCATTCTGTACTCATCGTAATCATTCTGTACTCATCGTAATCATTTTGTACTCATCGTGATCATTCTGTACTCATCGTGATCATTCTGTACTCATCGTAATCATTTTGTACTCATCGTAATCATTCTGTACTCATCGTAATCATTATGTACTCATCGTAATCATTTTGTACACATCGTGATCATTCTGTACTCATCGTAATCATTCTGTACTCATCGTAATCATTCTGTACTCATCGTAATCATTTTGTACTCATCGTAATCATTCTGTACTCATCGTGATCATTCTGTACTCATCGTAATCATTTTGTACTCATCGTAATCATTCTGTACTCATCGTAATCATTTTGTACTCATCGTGATCATTCTGTACTCATCGTAATCATTTTGTACTCATCGTAATCATTCTGTACTCATCGTAATCATTTTGTACTCATCGTAATCATTCTGTACTCATCGTAATCATTCTGTACTCATCGTAATCATTTTGTACTCATCGTAATCATTCTGTACTCATCGTAATCATTTTGTACACATCGTAATCATCCTGTACTCATCGTAATCATTTTGTACTCATCGTAATCATTCTGTACTCATCGTAATCATTCTGTACTCATCGTAATCATTTTGTACTCATCGTGATCATTCTGTACTCTTCGTGATCATTCTGTACTCATCGTAATCATTTTGTACTCATCGTAATCATTCTGTACTCATCGTAATCATTATGTACTCATCGTAATCATTTTGTACACATCGTGATCATTCTGTACTCATCGTAATAATTCTGTACTCATCGTAATAATTCTGTACTCATCGTAATAATTCTGTACTCATCGTAATAATTCTGTACTCATCGTAATCATTCTGTACTCATCGTAATCATTCTGTACTCATCGTAATCATTCGGTACTCATCGTAATCATTCTGTACTCATCGTAATTATTTTGTACTCATCGTAATCATTCTGTACTCATCGTAATCATTCTGTACTTACCGTAATAATTCTGTACTCATCGTAATCATTCTGTACTCATCGTAATTATTTTGTACTCATCGTAATCATTCTGTACTCATCGTAATCATTCTGTACTCATCGTAATCATTCTGTACTCATCGTAATCATTCTGTACTCATCGTAATCATTCTGTACTCATCGTAATCATTCTGTACTCATCGTAATCATTCTGTACTCATCGTAATCATTCTGTACTCATCGTTATCATGTGTACTCATCGTAATCATCTGTACTCATCTGTACTCATTAATGATTACGTAATCGGTGTACAGGCAAATTCTTACTGGTTAGCCCCTCTCGCTCCGTGGTACGACGAGAAATCTTGATTAAATTCTGATATAAATAAAAGTACTGCAACATTTCTTCATACGTGTGTACTGAAATATATTAATTTTTAAATTAATATTCCCAGCGGTCCAATTTAACCCAGCGAAAAATTTCGAAATTCGCGACCAAAAAAAATACCGGACACCGGAATTCATTAATATTAAAACGATAACTCTGAATTTTTTCATTTCAAATTAATAAATGAAAGGGAGAGTAACGAAAATTAATAATATTTCATTAAATTGGCTCGTTGGGGGTCGGAAATATTCTATCTTCTCCACCCCCTTTTTTCTATCCGATAAAGTACAGAAAAGTAGAAAAATATGACTTTAAGGAAAAAAGGTTATTGCAGTAGCATAAATCGCCGAACCTTTTCCCTTTACGTAAAATATAACGTAGACATTATTGGTGTTTAAAATGTCATATGACGTTTCATTTAAGCTTATCAAATCTATTTTTTATGACTACGTACAAGTTTAGTACATCCTTCGGTATATTAACTTAGGCTCTGACGTTCTCAAATTTATTCAAAAACTTTTAATACGGAAAATCTATGACTTCAACGTGCGTCATAGTTGATAAACTAATTAAAGTTCGAAAATATTTTTATTAAAGGTAGTATAAGCCTAACAGTCAAGGTCGAGCTTCCGTCTATACTCACTAGTGGCGCCGCAGTCTGATAAATTCTACGAGCGTATATCTCCCAACGATACTTCTATACGCCGCGCACCAGGATAGGAAATTGAAATTTTTTACAACGTTCTAAACTGTCGCGGAGTAAAGCTATGATGAAAACTGCGTTTCAATGAGAATTTTTTACTACAAGGCTGTAATACATATTAGAGAGGTCAAGCAAAGATCTGAACTTGGAGGTGGAATTAACATTCGTTCACGACAATTTCGAATAGTAAGGATATTGTTTTCTTCAGATTTATAATAGAACCGGCGCAAATAATATCCCAGGCTATAAAAATAAAAAAATAAAACGTTTAAATAATTGTACTTGCTTCAGTGGCGTAGTTAGGATTTTGTTGCGAATAATATTTGTACGTACGACCATACGTTTCGGAAGGGCATGCGCCCACAGTGCCCCCCCCTCCCTGTCTACGCCCCTGACTTGCTTACTCTTTAGCCTTTAACCCAATAAAATATATATTAAAAATTATCTACATATATGTCTTTATTAGTATTTCTGCAGGTAATTTGCAGGTTGCAGGTTTGACAGGTTAGAAACTTGGCAGGTTGGACATGTCATCGAAAATTGCTTTGGTAAAATATCTTTATAACGTTTAAATAAAAATACTGAATATTACAATTTTCCTGCTCAACAAATCGAGATATATTTGTGGCAGGTTGTTCCTTTTCTAGAAACGGGCGTTTTGGCATCGTAAATACTGGTTTAAATTGAAATGTTCTTAAGCCTCGTAAATTACAGTCGAAATCGTACTACGAAGATATATTTAAAGTAAAGTACGGTACACGAAAACATGTTTGTTTTTATACAATGCTCACGGAGTCACAGCCATACATAAGGCGCGTTTTTAACTGATATTTAATAATTTAATTTCACGAACGTTGTCGTTTAGACTTCTAGAGCGTACTGCTTAACCTCTCTATTTGAACCAGACAATCATTTGAAAATTAGCTTTCGCCTCGCAGCAAGAGGAGCCGGGTTCGATCCCACCTTGTGGCACTGGGTGAAAACTCGGAACCAGTCCTGCGTTGAGTTTGCAAGTTATCTCCTAACTGGTTAAATTAGCTAAATAGTAGTTAGTAAAGGAAATTTTAATTAAATTTTTAAGACATTTATTGTAAAAATGCCTTAGTTTACACTGAAAAATATTAGAATTCATTATTCCAAAAAATTAACATACAATTCTTATGTTAATCAGAATCTGACATAAGTAACACAAATGTTAAATTTCTTTTTTAAAATATTTTTTATTATTGTTTTATAATTTTCTGTTAATATCCGAGTGTAAATGTGGATAATCTGATCTTTCGTATTATTTTATCAATTCAGATAACGCAACTGTTATCTGAGAATCGTTTTGAAGCACTTCATAGGATTGATTTGCTAAAGTTAAAGCTTAGAGACGTATTTGTCCAAACGTAAAAAAAAATACTTCCGTTTGGTAGTGCTAACAAGTACCAGTAATTTCAAGTATTAATAGTACGTTTACACTAACCCAATACATTTCGAGTTAAGACAAGTTGGCAAGCCAAAATATACCTCTCCTCGGAAGAGTTTTTAATTTTCAGTGAAGCGTAACTGTATCCGTGGTTCTGCGGTAGAACGCTCACCGGTCGTTCAAGAGGCCTCGGGTTCGAATCCCGGCCGATTAAAAAATTATACTATACCCAATGACAAAAAGAAGGCGCCTTTGGAAAAACCTTTTCCCTGATTCTACGAAACTGGGTACGCAGTGATTACGCTTTGCCCCGAAAATGCGAACTCGTTCGCAGGCCTGACAGACAGACCCACAGACAGACACGGTGGTTGTATAACCCCTCCTAGGGTACAAAGTCCCCTCGGAGGTAAAAAAGTTGGATTTTTTTAAATAAAACGTAAGATCATCTCCAAAGAGTCTTCGTAATAGCAGCCTTATTACCAAATAAAGCTCAGGTTCAAAATAATGATAGCCAAGAATGAAGACGGAGAAAGTGTTGAAGGCCAGGCGGAAAGGAAACCGCAAATTATCTTTAATGGCATTCTCCTAAAAAAAGGAACCTTCTTATTACTGAGTTTTCATCGACATAATTTGAACTCCATCCGAAAAACCCAAAAATAATCGACGAGACCTTTACAATGAGCCAAAGAAAAAGTTTTTATATCGCGGCGAACATTTTTTTTGCATATTTCTGGGCCAAAGTTGATCATTTTTCGCCCAATTTGGTTCGGTAATTTTATATAATAAAAGGTTATAAAATATAATCGGAGGTTTTTCTTAAAGGTAATAAAAGTGTAAGGTTAAATTATTTTATACCGCGTCGTTGGAATTTTAATAAAGTTCGTTCAGTTCGATTTCACGCTCTACTTAATGGGATTACATACCGTTTCGAAAAGGGGGTAGTAATTGAAGGGGTAATAACTTCATTTAAAAAACACATCTTAAACTTCGTTACATCTGCACTGCCGTATACTCCGTTAGGAGATTTCGCAAGTTAACATTTTAAGTTGTTTAGCAGAGTCTTTTTGAATAAATCATCTACTACTAAATTACTCGGATCTTTTTTAGGTCTAGTTCGAGTACTCGTCCTAGAATAAGTAATTGAAGAATACTCGTCGATTACCGAGTACCAAAAATTTGCATAGTAGGGTACCCGATTACTCGAATAAGCTGCTCTCTAAACTCGTCGAGTATATGTTTTTTTTTATCCTCGTTGCTTCAAAGTTCAAAGAGAAGTTTTGGAAATTTTTTGGGGTGGAAATAATAAATGTTAATTTTGGTACCTACAAGACGTACAAACAACAAACGCTTCGAATGCGTAGTGCGCCTTCAGGAATTTTCTTCAAACAATATTATTGAGAAATATCTTTGGTTTTGGTCGGGAGCGTCACTTTGATGTTTCTTCTTAACTTCCTAAGCAATATACGGACAAACGGTACATTAATAATCTAAAAAAAATCATGGTGTATTGTTATTTTACTATTAATTACTATAATTAGGATAGAAGCCTAGTATACTAGTCTTTTCTTTCCCACTAGTCACTATAAGGTTGCTAAAGTTGTGGAAAATTGCGGTTCATTTAAATTAAAGGAATATTTTACAGTATTGAAAGTTAGTTTATACTCGTTTTAAATTTAAGTTAAAAGTTAAAAGGAACCACCTATGGACTGCATTGTAAAGGATGATAGAATTAGCGAATGAGTAGATTAGTCCATTATGAAAAGGGATAATAAAGCTAAGCCCTAAACAAATTTGAAGAAATTTAAAAACTTACTAATAGCTCGTACCGATAGGTCTTCGAGCGAACAAAAAGACGCGAAACTCGGACCAAATAGGTCTTCGAGTGAAAAACTAAATTAAATTAAATAAAGGATGATAAAACTAGCGAATAAGTAGATTAGTCCCTTATGAAAAGGGATAATACAGCTAAACCCTAAACATTTAATTTCCTAATTACTCGTATAAAACCAGCTCTCAATCAAATACTCGATAACCGTATTCGTTAAAAATATTACTGGAGGTTTTTTCAGAATTACTTGACTCGAATAAGAGAAAGTTTCCCCTGATTACTCGACTCGACTTCAATATTACTCGACTCGAATACTCGATGGGAAAAAATTGTTACTTGATACCCAACTCAATTACCTAAAACCACAACTCGCACAGCCCTACAATAGAGACAGAGAGTTCGTGCAAAAAGTCAACCAACCCCGCAAGCGCCAAATCATTAAATTATAAATTTGTTCATCCACCATCCGTACTACTTTATACTCATGAACTGCTCGGTTCAGTACAAATTATCATTTGGAAACCTGCGGGACGTTTTGACATTTCATAAAGTTAGATAAGACCATGACATCACGCTCTTGCGTAACAAGCGTTTATTTTTAATTTTGTGACGTCACATCCGACTACTTAAACAAAGGCCTAAGAAAATTTTATGATCTCTGATACCATAGGATAATAGTAATTAGCTTGAATTGATATAATGAGCGATTCCATTTGGCTTAAAAGGATTATAGCAGTTTTCAGAAATATAGAATTATTTAATTCATTCATTCATTCAAATTCTATAGAGAGATTCGGTTAGTAGAATTTTCTTTAGACGAATCAACATCTTGGGAATAAGCTTTTTTTACTGGTTGTCGGTACCAGTGACCCCTAGATTCTCCGGTCCATGAGTGAACCCTTCATAATAATGAAAATTTCGAATCCATAAACAGTTCCCAATGGCCAATGACCCCCAAAGTGTATTATCATGTATTTCTCACGTAGAGGTAAACATTTGGAACGAAGCCCCAAAAGGTTCGATTTAAATGCTTTTAGTTTTATTAGATGGCGCCAATTTAAATCTTTGGCGGGAAGAGAGAAAATGTTTATTTATTTATTTATTTATTTCAAAAACCTTTTTACATTCACAAACAAACATTTAAAGCGGAGCCCTTAGAATTTTAATATTTATTTAATATTTTATTTATTCTAGATAAATTCTTTGTGGGGAAAGGAAAAAAATTACTGATTTATTACAAAAAGGTCAAGATTACATTCTTAAATTGCTTAAAGTGAAACGAACATTTAGAGCTAATTATGCCATTAGCGGTTTGAGTTTAATGCATTTACGTATACTAGATGGCGCCAGTTTCAACCTTTTGTTAGAAGAGAATAAACACCAATTATTTACAAAAAAACTATTTCTAACACTATTTTAAGCGATGTTTAGGACGGTTTTAGATCATTTCAAATTTATGCTGTTTAGACTGTTGTCGCCATCTGGTAAGACTTCGAGCATCTAAAAATCATCGTTTAATGGCGTTACCCCCCCCCCCCCCGCGAATAATCTTCTCCTTTTGTCAACTGCTAAGCTTTTGTCAAAGTAGGTCAACTTTATTTCCAGACCTTGATGGTGAAAGCCCAATGCTATTTGGCGGTCAACTCCCAACATCGTTACTCCTTTGCCCTTGAAACTTTCAACTTTGCCAAATAAAATAGAGAACTATATTTTGAAAACTACCGCAACATACGAAATTTATAGAGTTCAAACACCCCAAAAAATATAACGTTCAAAATATTTCATTTGCGGGATAATATTCCGTTATTTACGACTTGGAAAACCGACTCTAAAAAGGCCTGGAATAAAACACACAAATACCAGTTCCATCGCCAACATAAACGGAATAAATAGAAAATATACTGGCTCTTACCTGTGGAGCTATAACTCCTCTTTGGAAAATACGGGTACATAAAGATCGCGACGCCTCCTGGTGTCGAAAGGGGGAACGGTTTCGGGGCGGCTCCGTTGAGAGATTGAAAAATCAGTCAGCTTCGCGTCCAGCGTATAAGAGCTCTTTCTTGAGCTAACATCAAAGAGCTTTTCCGGCCTGACCGTATCACGGAAAAAGGTAAACATTCAACCCTATCAACGGGCGAAAAAACGTTACGTTTTATTTATTTTCCTCTTTCGTTTATAACGCAGCCCGTAAATAAAATATTGCCACCGAAATATATCAAGCGAATATTATAGTAGCGGCCACGGCCGTTTCGCGGAATTAGAATAAAAATTGGCCCATATTTTATTTTATTTCTTTCGCGAGATGGTGCTAAAAGACGTCTTATTTCTATAAATCAAAATTTGACAAATTCACGGCGATATATTACCGACTACCTTTTTTTTCTCCTACGAGTAGTATTATTACGAAGTGGCTGAATATTTATTATTTTTGGAATTTTGTTACGAACGCGGCGAAGATAAATAATTCCAGCTTGATTTATACGACATTTTAAGTCAGTTTTGAACGTTTATTGAGCTTTATTTTTAAAAGATAAATTATAATAATAAAAAATGCGGTTTGTTCCTACGAATTTATATACGCATTTAATACGTAAAATTGCTCAAATTCTGTTAAATTTCCCCATGTTAATAAAGTTCAGAACCTATACACTTAAATGATCCTAATCTAAGTTGATGATTTTACGAGTGAAAAGTATTGGCTTTTTTGTCTATAATTTCGGATGCTCTGCAATTAGTTTCGTATTATGGTCTATAACCTATCGACAAGAAAATAAATTTTCAAAAATTGAGTATCATTTTAAAAGTTTATCAATTCCTAGAAAATAAATTAGCCATTCTTTTTCCATATACCCCGCGTGATCAACTATTTATTATTTAGTTGCCCCCTGTTGATTGAAAAGGAACTAAATCACTTTTAAAATCAAATAAACTTCAATATATTATATTAAATAGTTTCAATGTTAAATTCCTATATATTATATTAAATAGTTTCAATGTTAAATTCCTATATATTATATTAAATAGTTTCAATGTTAAATTCCTATATATTATATTAAATAGTTTCAATGTTAAATTCCAATATATTATATTAAATAGTTTCAATGTTAAATTCCAATATATTATATTAAATAGTTTCAATGTTAAATTCCTATATATTATATTAAATAGTTTCAATGTTAAATTCCTATATATTATATTAAATAGTTTCAATGTTAAATTCCAATATATTATATTAAATAGTTTCAATGTTAAATTCCTATATATTATATTAAATAGTTTCAATGTTAAATTCCTATATATTATATTAAATAGTTTCAATGTTAAATTCCAATATATTATATTAAATAGTTTCAATGTTAAATTCCAATATATTATATTAAATAGTTTCAATGTTAAATTCCTATATATTATATTAAATAGTTTCAATGTTAAATTCCTATATATTATATTAAATAGTTTCAATGTTAAATTCCAATATATTATATTAAATAGTTTCAATGTTAAATTCCTATATATTATATTAAATAGTTTCAATGTTAAATTCCTATATATTATATTAAATAGTTTCAATGTTAAATTCCTATATATTATATTAAATAGTTTCAATGTTAAATTCCTATATATTATATTAAATAGTTTCAATGTTAAATTCCTATATATTATATTAAATAGTTTCAATGTTAAATTCATATATATTATATTAAATAGTTTCAATGTTAAATTCCTATATATTATATTAAATAGTTTCAATGTTAAATTCCAATATATTATATTAAATAGTTTCAATGTTAAATTCCTATATATTATATTAAATAGTTTCAATGTTAAATTCCTATATATTATATTAAATAGTTTCAATGTTAAATTCCTATATATTATATTAAATAGTTTCAATGTTAAATTCCTATATATTATATTAAATAGTTTCAATGTTAAATTCCTATATATTATATTAAATAGTTTCAATGTTAAATTCATATATATTATATTAAATAGTTTCAATGTTAAATTCCTATATATTATATTAAATAGTTTCAATGTTAAATTCCTATATATTATATTAAATAGTTTCAATGTTAAATTCCTATATATTATATTAAATAGTTTCAATCTTGAGTAATCGCCCAATAATAATAAGTGGGCTAATACCCAAGGCCCAAGTCGTCTAGCGACTTTTAAAGCCTTTAAATATGGTAGCCGGGTTACATTGCGTAGGATGGGTGGTGGCAAGCCCTTCATGCCACGCTCCCTACACTCACTATCACCGTTAACCTCTACAAGTATTTATGGAAAGAGGAAACCAAAGAACTCGGGGGAAAACCGCTTTAACCAGTGGGAGAACTTGCAAATAGGTGATAATTCTTTAGTAGTTAAGAGCCTGAGGCCTAGGAGCAACAAACACAGCACCCCACACAAGGAGAACGCAACCCGTCAAAAGTCGTGCATTTTTTAGTGTACAGTTTTCATTGGTTAGACGCTGTAGCGCCTTCTGCCGTCGGAAGCGGAAAATTTTGAAATTGTCTTCCCCCTTTCCGTAAAACGTTCAGCGTAAAGGTTCGTCCAATGAAATATGTACACAACACTGCCTTAGTGTGTTTAAAGGCTAGCTGCGTTCTCCTTGTGTTTGTTGCTCCTAGCTGACACTGAGGCTTGAACCCCCACCCCCCCCCCCGAACCAAAATGCCGACTACGCCACTGAGACAACATCATCACGTTAATCTTAAATTCCTGTCTAACGAGGTGTTTATCAAATACACTTTTATATCTGCTAAAAATATCCTTTGTGGGTTATAGAGCCTCGTATATTCGCAATAAAGGATGTAAGATTGATTTAAGATGAGGATGTGAGACTTGCATTGGCACCGTTAAGCCTCGTGGAAGGGTTAAGCCAATAATAAAACTAGCCACTTTTATTGCCAGGATTATTCGCCGCGAAGAAATTTCCGGCACAGGAGAGACGACAGAGCCAATACTTTCAATGACCGTATCCATAGCGACCCCATCATTTAAACTTCGTTACATTATCCTTTAAGCTTCCCTCATATTGCCAGAGGAAAAATGTGGTTGAAGTAAACCGAAAATGGAAAGCAATTTTATTGGTGCCAAATTAGTGGTTCATATCCGATATACTATAGTGTTGTTAATTTTCCGGAAAAATATAATGCGGAAAAAGTTCCAAAAATTTTTGCGGAAACTTTTCCGCAATTCGGAACTTTTTAAGGGTTTTTAATGTTTTTACCTTTTTATCGATATAAAATGTCTAATATCAGTAAAAAAACTCCAAAACATTAATAGTGCTACATTGTTAATCAGTATAAACTAGTCTAGAGGTGTAGTTTTACTTTTAAATTCGAAAAAATGAGGTGAAAATGCCGCTTTATTTAAATTTGCAAACAATATATTAGACTAATCATGGAATGAAAACTTTTTTTTTTGGAAAATTACGGAGAATTTTCCGACTTACAACACTAAGATATACCAATTAAATTTCACCCAACACTACGAACACTTTTCCACCTTGGATTACTAATAGTGTTACCTGTGTCTTGGATTAATAATAGTAGTTCCTACCTGGATATATCACTCTAGCGTTCCGCGTGCATTTCCTAAGTGTTTGTTGCGGGTTCTGCCTTGTAGAAGGCTACGTGTTACGGGAGTTTCGGAAATTCTCCGTTAACTTTGCCGAAGCGGCGCTGCTGTCGCAAAAGTCATTTGCTTGTCAGGTTTTTTCCAAGTGATATATCCAGGTAGGAGCTACTATTATTAATCCAAGCCTGTGTATACCACTTCGACAATTGTCTGACCACAAATGGCTTTTACGCGTAGCGGGAGATTCTTGAGTCTCCCGTAACAAACAGAAAACCTCGTGCTTTTAACAATAGGCCTAAACACGTGTTTTGGTATAATTATATGAGCAAATGAGCATATTTTGAATCACTTCTACATCGCGGATACGTGCGCAGTTTAACACCCATTTCAAAATAATAATAAATTTATAACATAAACTAAGAATTACTAATAACTCAATAATACGAGACATACGCGTACAAAAGATCCAAGTCGTTAAGCCTAACCGCCGTTATTTCCCAAATCCCGATCGCGAGAGCGAACCCGTAACAAACGGAAACGGATTTCAAACGACTTCCGTCGAAAACACATCGTCGCGTTCTCATAAATAATAACAAAAGTGATATAATTACCAAAAGTGTGCCAATCGGACCTATTTCTTAATGAATGTTACGAGCGAAATACAAGTTGGGAGGGGAGAAGGGAAAGTATGCCTTGGGGAGGGAAGGAAGTTAAAACCAACAAATAACGAATCGTTGTGAGGAACGGAGGAAGTAAGTAGCACTGGTCAAAGTTAGTGTATTTTTTTTATTTTTCGTCATTCTGTGGAGATGCTATCGCCATCTACCTACGATATAATAGCATAGACTAAAAACAGATCCAGAAGGGCGACAATAAATAGTCTTTTATGTGATGGATCCGAGGGGCTGATCACTCCGCGTAATCGGTGTACAGAGCCGTACCTTTGACTGTACTAATGGGATTACGCGTAATCTTTGAAGTCCCTGCCCTTGACAGTGCTAATCTAAGCGTAATCTGGTGTACAGACTTTCTAAGAGTGGTTAGCCCCTCGGATGGATCTCGAGTCGATCATTCATTAAACCTTTAGCATACGAAAGTACAGGGATTGTCACACTTTTGGTAATTATGTCACTTTTGATAATAATAATAAAGATAGGCTAATACCCATGGAACCACCCAAGGCACCACCCTAGACCCCAGTGATTAAGCGGCATTCTTGTTTGTATTAAACCAAACTTTTTGGTCCAAGAGAAAATATGAAGTGATACCGTTAGCCGCGTCCTTTTGAAAGGGAAAAAAGTAAAAGTTTGTGAAAGCTCGAGAGAAAAAAACGGTTCGAAACTGTTTTCGACTCTCCGAAAACGAAGCCGTCAGCGATTTAAAGGAAGAGAACAGCAAAATAAAACTTAAAAGACGCAAAAGTCGAAAGAAACTTCTGGTTTTCCAAGAGGTCGGCGCTTTTATAATTGGGTTTGGAATAAGGAATTGTCCGAACGTTGGATATACCTAACAAACCGAACTTGGTCGCTTTTTAATTGAAAGAAACTAACAACGTGGCATTTTAGAAAGATGATTTTTCTTTCTTAAAGGTCCTATAAGTCCGCTTGGCACCTCAAAAAATTATCGACCTGACGTAGCTCGCACTAAAAAAGAACTTATGTTACTAATAAGTTATGAATGGAACTTCCAGGAATATCCTTCGCCAGGTAGTTTTTGCTTTAGACCAGGGCCTATTGGAAATTAAAATTATAAGAATTGACGATTACTTTGGTGACATAATGACAAATAATTGAATCATAACGTAAAATTTCTAGTTAATAAATCTCATTTAGTTTCTGAAGATAATTATTTTGGAAATTTGAGATGAAAAATGCGTTATTACGGGTATTTGTAGCCATCAAAGTAAGCCAACAAAGATAGGTAAATTAGTAGCTTATCTTCAGTAGCTGAAGTGTAGTATTTAGTCTATGTTGACGACGTGTATTGTCGACGAAAAACATAATTATTTAGCGACAACTGCTTATTGATATATTAAAAGATCTTTTGAAAATTCCAACATGAAATTCAGATTCAACCAATCGTAATTTGGCATTGTTAATGTTCTATTTCCGGAGACTATAGCGGAACACTAGAGGAATTCTGTAGCCCTTTCAGCGCCGATTTTTTTATGAATTTTTAAGTTTCCATTACAATAAGTGATTCCATAAAATTAAACAATAAAAAAATTAAAATAGAAAATGTTTTTCTTCGCGTCACTAGCTTATAAAGCTTTTTCTTACTTTATTGGCACGCGCGTTTCGCACGTGGACTTCCACTTCCAAAATCTTTATCGAGCTAGTGACGTAGGGAAAACATTTACAGCAGACTACTTTGCCGTATAGACGCCAAAAGAAATTATTCGCTCCAAAATAAAAACCGTCAAAAGGAAGGGTTTTTAAATTAAAAACGCGTGAATCTCGATGATATCGCCCATTTTTTCGTCGCACGTGTAATTATTTATTCTGATAATAAAATAGAATCACGTGGGTTTAGCAATATTTATCTGCATTTGTCTTAGCCAATAAGATTATCCCTTCCGAGCAAGCACGCGCCAATTTACACAATGATCCGATGAAGATTTTCATATCAATTTCTTTTAAGATCTATTCTATACACTCTTTTACGAAGTCGGTCATTTCATTACAGGCCTAATTTGAAATAGTACAGCTGCACGTGCTCATCAGCTCGAGACGTCGCGTGCACTTGACCGCGTGAAGCGGCCTCACATGCGCTATTTGAAATCAGACCTGTAATAAAATGGCAGTTCTCACAAATAAGGATATAAAAGAGTGTATAAAAACAAATATTGTAATCAGTAGAGCAATATGTTACTTAAAGCCTTTATAAAATGGAAAATAAATTTACTTTTTATCTCACACCTACAAAAAACATTCTTAAAAATCGAAACACTTCATTGAAAAGGGAAATAATAAAATTAAAAATAAGGCTTCCCAAATTTTCTCCGGCCTGTTTTAATACGTAAAATCCACGACCTTAATCTAAAATCTCTAGATCAAGAATTTCTTCGAGAATACCAAATGCCGAAATATATCTATTTAGCAATTTATCGCGATACTTTAATCATAAAATTTAAAAAGCAGTATTTTTATCACGGTGAAATTTTACGATTAAAGTTAAATATACATGACGGATACTACGTGGTTTTAAAGATGAAGTTTCGATGCAGTTTTCAATAGGAGCTTAACATTTACAGTCTAGCGATGTGAAACATAAAAATTGCACTACGTCACGTCGGTATTATGATTGATACTTAGCTAGTAAAGGATACATTATACGCTTCTAATAAAACTTTTACCAAAATCCGTTGCCTCGCGGGGTAATTTTAGTGATCTAGATTCGAATTTGGTTGATGTGAAAAAATAAAGAAAACACGGCAATACTTCCGGTCAGGACACCTCTAGGAGAGATGGAAGGTGGCGCTCTTTTACGACTCCCTGGACTGCCATTACCCGTTCCGTGTGGCTGCGAAGATGACCATTCACTTTAAATCGCTCTTCTAAGCGCCCACGAGGGTTTTTTGCGTCGCCAGTCATTGTCCATAGAGACCAAAATTATTTTTATAGCGACAACAACGCGTTATCAGTGGCGCCACCTCAATTCCTCTCCGATGAAAGAAGCCAAAAATGCTAGCGCTATAAATCTGTCGACGCCATTAAAATGCCCTGATGTCCATTGGAGGATTAACAACCAGTTACGGTTAATTTCATCGTTATCGGTCTAAATTTCCAATATGAAATTACTCCCAGTCGCCGTGAGTTAATGACTTACCCCTGATTAAAAATACCGGTAATTGGTTCCATAAGCAGCGTTCCAAAAATACAACTTTTTTTAATATTGTGCATACCACAATATTGAACCAATTTTCAATCATCTTGTACATTAACTTAATAAACCTAAGCGGAATTTGATCGAAAATGACCTGGTTTTGGAAATAAGGCCAGATAGGTATATTAAAATTTCATAATGCAACCAAAAACGTAGTTCAGAAATGATCAGTACTAGCAAAAGTAGCATAAGACCCAAAAGTGTGTCAGCTGTACCTTCGCGCCTATTATAATTTCTAGTGAGACCTATAGTCACACTATAGACTACATAACCTACTAGTTGGAATACTACTAGCAACATGATATTTAGTTTATCTAGGAATATGAAAACTCGGTACTCTAGTCTGGCGCATTTTTCTCTTTTCGATTATCTCGCCCGTAGACATACGTTCTAAAACGCCTCACTCGGCGGCGCTGGAGTACCTCGGTTTTGATGACGTATTTTCCGACCCCCTCTTCGTTTCCCTTTTTTACTTTGAAACAAACTTTCATTAACTACTATACCGTTCTGACACACTTTTGGGTCTTATGCTACTTTTGGTACTAACTATAAATATAATTTTCAACCATGTCGGTCTTAATTTAAAAAGTATGTAGAAAATGGCCAAAAAATCACTAAAATGGGCAAATGACCAACTTGTGGGCCACTAAATTTCATAACTGGCTACCGAGGGTATGATATTCCCTTTCGATGAAGATATCCCTGGCCCTTCTAAGTCTAATTCTTGGAGAGTTATGTGGAATACGGCGGCATTGGTGGCATCGATGGCATCGGCTACACTGTACGAGAGCGCAGTACGTACACCAAATCCATTGTGTGTAAAAAGCACTTTTCCTTGGGCCAAAAGATAAAATTGCGCCTAGTACCTCAAAGGAATGTAATCCGGTACTATTAACCTGTATATTAAAAGTATATATGGTTTACTTCTGACGGTAGCTAATTTGTATAAAAATTATCGTGAGCTTACTTTCAAAAATCCCTAATGCGACGCTATTTTGAATTTTAGCTTCCTGTGGCATTAATAGATGGCACCACGCTCTCCATTAAAGTCTTGTTTTTCGAAGAATCGGATAGATTCATGGCCACCTCTAATAACAGGGGCCTTTTCATAATACAGGTGGCAATGATAGAACCGCCACTTGCTATAAGCTCTTGAACATTTACAACGTACTTTTGTTTGAGTAAATAAGTTTCCGAATGCCACCATCACAGCGCTGGCGTCAGGCATTGCTCTATGCTAGAATTGCTCCCCACTGACAACTTGTGAGTGTACAGCCCCTTATTTGTTAGTCTAAGTTATGAGGATGTATACATCCTCCTAGGTCTAAGGTTATATACGGTTTTTATTGAGCGAATGATAACTGAAATCACCAGACCACACAGCGCGAGGGAGAAACACGCGAAGTTTTATTTTATTACCTTTTCAAAGCGCGCTTTAAAATCTATTAGGGAAGGGTTGAATTGCTGTTTTTAATATTGGTATAAAAGAATATACAGGGTGTTTCAAAAGGTTATGCAAATATTTGAAGGCGTTGTAGGGGGTGAGGTGAGCAGTATGCCTGTTTTTTCCCATTCTCCTACGATGAGTTAAAAGAGTGCCAGAGAGCTTCAAAGTGTGGTTTACTAGCCCCTGGAAGTGGGCTGCAACAAGCGCCAAAAACTTATTAAAATCTTTAAAAGTACCCAAACTTTTTTTAAGTCACCGAAAACGCTCCAAATTATTTAAATTGCTGAAACTTATTAATAAAAAATATTTTCCCAAATTTCCCCAAAAACTGTCACAAAAAGCTATTGTTTAAAAGCAAAGTAATATTTTAACGTACTGCTGTCATAATTTTCAATATAATATTGCTTATTATATGATTTAGGATTATTATTAAAATTCTATATTTATTTTAGTTTATTAATATCCCTCGGCTTTACTGTAAATTTAAAATATATCTAGATATATATTTTTTGGGAAAATGAAAAGCATACCAAAATATTTAGAGTACACGATTGAAACATCGAGAAATAACACTCAGAAGGAGTTGTAAGGCAAGCGTACAAATGTTGGCCCGTTTTCGTCTAGCTATTCGAACAGCGCGCCATCTACCGCTCTTCTCTGGAGTTGTAAATTCACCACATAAATATGGCCGCGTCCAAAAGAGTAAGCGAGGTTTCATTGATAAATGGTAAATACATTTTATTATATTATTATTATTATATTATATTAGGAACCAATGTTAGCATACATACTTATTTATTAAGTAAGATGGTTAAAAATTAAATGTTACTTCATTGATACGTTTTTTAAAGTTTTTGTTAAATAAATAATTTTTAACTTTTAAGCCTTTGCTGAAGTTATTTATAATGTGCAGATATTTTTGAAACCCAATTTCAAAGAATAATTATTAAATCTGTTGAGAAGATAAATTACATTTCAAGCAGACCTTCAGATACTAAAACATACGAAGTTATAAGTTTAAAAACATCCGCAGGATTTTTTGCTGAATAAAGTAATGTCAAATTAACCCGACGTCGGTAGGCAGCCATATTGTCCTAAATTTTCATTTCCGCTAAATATCGGAAGGTAGCGCTACGTTGTTGCGCGTGACAGTTCTAGGGAAAATTCTCTATACGAACTTTTGCTTGCCTTACTAGTCCTTCTGGGTGTTATTTGCCATGATTGAAACTATTAATTTAATTTCAAATGTGTAAAAAATTAGACAGGTTTAGCCAGCCCTAGAAATCGTGTAGGGATAACTTCTGCCAGTGTACAGTATACGACTAGTCGACTACACTCCTGAAAGTTCTCCCAACCATTTTCCCCCTCTAGTAATAAGTAATTTATTAAAAATATTTGTACAGTAACAAGATTAACCGTAGTTGAGTATAAATTATTTTTTGGAAGAGCGAAGTATGGCATACCGTTTCATAAACTACGTAAACGGAAACACATTTTTTCGCGAAGCCATTAGAGGTTCATTTTTAATGTTTTTATTTACCCTACATGACGTCAATTTAAACCTATAGGCGGAAAGGAAATTAATACTTCCTGATTTATTGCGAAACAAAATGACTTTTATCGTTATTTTAAGCGATGTATAATGTAAAAACTATAAATAATATTTAACGCGGTTTTTCTTTAATAAAATGTCGAAGATTCATACTGCTGGCGCCATCTGATAAGATTCGGCGTATTTAAAAACCAACCTCTAATGGCGTTACCCAATTTTTCATCGCTCTACAGTATCTCGGATGAAACCGGCACTCGCTTTAAATAATGATTTCTCCCAGTGACCCGGATCATATTGGATGGAATTGCCAAAATCAAATCATATTCCCTCTCTAGCGGAACAAGACCCTTTCGATAAGCCCTTGCCACCCTATTAAACTGATCAACTCGATGGATAAATAAACTAGGCGAATTTTTTCCTACCTTCCTTATCAGCCGTACAATGGGTTTCGCGTTACTCGGTAATAAAGTTAAGATTTTTGTTTAATATCGGTTTAAAGTCGTTTGAGATAACGATGATATATTTCGTTTTTATAACTTCTCAGATTAGCCAACGTAATAAAGTTTCCCTCCAAGTTCGGAAGGAGGTTCAGTACCATTCCCTAAACCTAACTACTTCTACCTCCGTACGCGTTAGGCTTAATAAATGCCTACGAATAAGCCGCATTCTCTAGCCGTATATTTCACCCTCCTTAACTACTCTATTAAACTTAAAACTCCGGCGGGAATCGTTCCAAAATCTAATATCGTCGGCCTGTCCTATAGTTTATAAGAATTTGGTCTGGAATTTCCGAAGAAGAAAGTCGGAGAATTCGCTATCAGCCATCGCGCTACCCTCCCCTCTTTGCCCCCCCCCCTCGTAATTAAGGTTTTAACACGCCGGTATAATAAAGTGTAATGCCGATATTCCAAACGGGCTAGACCCCCCCGTCACCCTCGTCTTCGGTGTTAGTGGTCTATAAAGCCCTCTTTGGCGTTCGTCCCCGAAGTAATGTGGCGAAAAGTACATCCCGGGGGTATTTATATACATCACCCCGAAAATAGGGGCCTCACCCCCTCCCCGCGTATACCCCAGACCCCTCATTTCCGGTCCGTACCCCGTTCTTCAACGGCCCCTCAAGGCTTAAAACGTAATTAAAGCTACTCCTAATTTTTCATCCGTTTTCCCTTTCCTCTTCTCAAGTAGATGGCGTTAGTTTGGTATACGTATACGTGTTTAGAAGTTGGGCTTCGGGGACCCTACGCGCGAGCTCACTAATGCATTAGGCCTGACCCCGGCCCCCGCGCAGTACGATTGAAAAATTCTCTCCGATTTTTAAAAGTTTGTATTTCTACGCGTAGTTGGGCTCGTGTTTCCTTTACCTCATTAACTCGGACGGGGTTATTAAACGCGCCCCCCCCTCCCCCTCTAAGTAGCGTAACCCCCCTCCTCCCCCCTTGCCCGCTGTTTTCGGGTTTTAAGGTAAGATCAGGCATTTAACTTCAAAAAGTTGGTTGCCGCGTAAGGTTTAAAGGAGATGTAAATTTTAGTTTCTTTTAATCGAAGTTTTAATTAAACATAGCCTATAGAATCCTATTAAAAGTATATCAAGCGCGTATATTAAGAGACTTAATGACTAATAAATGCAATTATGGTGGAACGAAAACAACAAATTAAACACATTTTGATTTATTTACTAAAAGATGGCGCTAATGAACTTCTAAAGACATTCCTCGAAAAGTCGTTAGCTTAGAACTATTTGTACTAGAAATAAATATAAATTTGATTATATTCAAAAGTTGTGAACGTTGTAGATTTATTTTAAACCACTTTTCAGTCAAAGCAGTTAGCGATATTTTTCTTAAAAGCTACTCTCTTAAGCGTACAAGTACACTTTACCAGTGGCGTATAATTAAGTCTTTGGGCTTTCCTACTGAATATCTTAAAGAGTCCCCAAAAAAAACCATTTCTTCGCCATTTATAGAAGAGCAGAATTCTAAATAGAAAACAATTTCTTCAATTTGTTGGTTTCAAATTCTGAAGTAAAGGAAAGTCATTTTTTCAAGTCGCTATGCCAGTGAGAAACATTTTATAAAAATAGTATGACAAAGAGCGTAAATATTTCAACTTGGGCTTACGATAATAACACGAACGTTGTAAACTAAGCCTTTGACAATAAATATTATTTTTACACGATTTCACGACCATATATAAAGGGATAAAACATTTAATTTATAATTTAAAAGGAAATATTTCATCGGAAATTAACATACCATTCTGTATTCTCTGAAATTCATTTTCGTCCACCAAAATATCATACTGTTTATTTTCTTCAGCATCAAGTAAACTGGCTAGAATATTAGCTGCCATTTTTATTTATACCGCCCCCCCCCCCCTTTTTTTTACCAAGTGAGTCACTGTTCTCAAGAGAACTGCTTGCGTCACTTCCTGTGTGAAGGACCGAGAAGTAGAATTTCGATGCAGCCCACGATGAGCGCGGTTATTCTGGCTGAGTAAAAATAATCGCATTCTTTTCTAAACAATAAAAGGATTAAGAAGAATTTGTAACAAATTTATTAAACCCCTATACATAAAGGATAATCTTTTCTAACTTTTCCCGAACCTTAATTAGTGTAGAAGCAATTTCCAGTGAGCCTCTCATAGTAGAGGTCGGGGATGGTTAACTTTTATTCAATAGATAAAGCTCTCAAAATGATTCGTAAAATGTTTTGATCAAGTAATTTATATTTCTGTATTATACGATTAATTTTTTGATAAAATTGTAAAATTAATCGCAAAAACGACGTTATTTTCGAGAAAAAGCTCAAATTTTACGAATAATACATGTTTTTTAAGCATTTTCCGAAATATTAACCGGCAAATTTCTTTGTTTACATTTTTTCCCGAAAAAAATCAATTTAAACATGGCTAATGATTAACCGTCCCCGACCTCTATCTCATAGTGATTCTTGTAAGGAAATAATTACTCTTTCACCTTTAAAACTTCCTGGTAAATAACGTCAACATTGAAGCCCCTTTTTTTCCTTTACACTCGTTATCTTGAAAAGATGTTTTCTCGTGTAGCAATCACGTTCAGTTTCTCTAAAACCTAAACGGGAAACCTTCCAGAAGAAGTGGGTTTTCGATCCGACGCTGTACGTAAGGATTCGCTATAGAAATAAGAAAATAGAAACGGATAACGATATAAGAAGTTGGTTGCGTCTTCGTAACGTCCGGCCGCCACCAGGGGCCTTCGTTGTCACGCTGGTACCCGGCCTGAAGACACGGAGAAGTTGTAAACGCGGGCTATTGGTATCCAGATCCGTCCCATCCCGCGCGTTTAGCTTTCCAGTAAAGCCCTCCCTTTCTCGGCCATCCAGCGTAATATCGGCTTTTGAACCATGCCACGCTTACAGTACAAAGAATCGAATTGAGAGACTCGCCTGCTGTTTGCTGATTCCGTAGAAGGGTACTTGATGAAGAAGAGGCCCCGCGGTATGGCCCGCCAACTCACTTATCTGCACGCCTCAGCGACCAAACCTCGTATCTCCGCCAAGTTGAGTTTCCTTGTAAGAAGGTTTCACATATTCTGGAATCGTTGCTACAAGAAATAGAAATAATCGGAACAAAAACCAAATGCCGCAGAAAATTTACAATTTATATAAATTTAATTATAAGCTTAAAATGGCGAAATATCGAAGGGTGGTAAGTTTAAAATGTCGAAATATTGAAGGGTGGTATGCTTAAATATTGGGATTTCATAGGTTCATAAGCTTAAAATTTTAAAATATCATAGATTCATAAGCATGAAATAATAAAATGTCCTAAGCTTCAAATATCAAAATATGAAAATATCCAAATATCATGGGCTAATAAGCTTAAAATATCGAAATATCATTTGGTCATAAGCTTTAAATATCGAAATATCACTTGGTCATTACCTTAAAATAACGAAATATCATTTGGTCATTACCTTAAAATAACGAAATATCATTTGGTCATTACCTTAAAATAACGAAATATCATTTGGTCATTACCTTAAAATATCGAAATATCATTTGGTCATTACCTTAAAATAACGAAATATCATTTGGTCATGATTTTAAAATATCGAAATATCATGTGGTAAAAAGCTTAAAATATCGAAATATCATGTGGTAATAAGCTTCTAATATAAAACATTGGACCATAGATGTATAAAAATCATATCCGTTAAGATATAAACAATTTACTAATAATTTACTTCCCATAAAATTTAAATAATAATAAAATAAAAATAATTTTATAAAACTATTTCAAAATATTACAAATAATAGGATAACGATATCAGTCATAACGAAATCTTGATAACGTATAGATACGACATTTTACCACTTACTAAACCTATAGTCAACAAAAGAACGAGCTGACTTAACGGTAAAAAGCTAAAAGGAGGGTTAAGTCGACGTTATTTGAAAGCCACTTATACTCTCATACGAGATCGCTGTAGCAGCCCGTAAAAGGGTCTATCTTCATATTTACTTTTCCTAACACTTCCATATATAAGGAGTCTGAAAGAGAGGTCGTTGAAAGTTGTTTCAATATCTTCTCTCGGGGGGGCGCTGTTGTAGGGTATCTTTTCGTTGGAGTCTGTTATTGTAAGCGCGGCCCACGCCCTGTGGCGCCCGGAATGGAACTACAATGTCTTCCCGTATCCCCGGCTTAGGTGTGAGCCTGCTAGAGAGTGTTTTTCCGCATTACCATATCAAAAAGTTGGTTTCGCTGGAAATTTTTGACAAGATGGTGGTCACGGCTCGAAGGCAGGGGGCGATGGGGCGACGCTAGACTTCCGCTATTGAGACGATGACGTCACGTGCAAGCGACCTATTCCGGCTATGGCTTAGATATTGCCGGCAAAGAAATTGGGGATTTCGAAGGATTGCTAGCTTTGATGGAGTGCTTTTGAATGCGCGCGCGTCTATTCGACCTCGCTTCTATCTTATTGTTTTGTTTGCGCGTGAAAGACTGAATAAAACAAATTTGTTTTTTAATACTTACATCAAATGGCGGCTCTAATGTAGTACCATGATACGATAGATGACCTTCTCGGAAAAGTGTTCAGCATAGCATATTAAATCCAATTGCTTGAGATTTACTAAACTAATTAATTGAAATATATTTGAACAGGGCATCCCTTTAAAATCATATTCAATTACCGAGGCTTAGTGTCCAATTATTATGAACATCTTTTAGATTGAGCCAAAATAAGTTGAAATATGAAAAAGTACATACCTACATTATTTTTATCAACAAAAATTGTTGTAGATTAATTATTTTTTAAATATTTTCTTTGCGGGAGAAACTGGGAAAGCGTTGGGTGAGAAGATTAAAATATTTCGCGCTGAGGCTACGCTAGGAATATAATACTGCGTACCATCCTCCTAGAGCTACGATAGGGGGCGATACTTTTTTCTGGTTTTTGCTGTAGTGCGGAAAAGCATACAAGGAGTTTCCCATAAGCCACTTGCTTTAACGCCGGTATAATACGAACTAACATTGTTGACCGACACTGTCGCAAATAGAGTGTGAATGAAGGAAAGTGGTTCATTACGCGTTTGCCTAACAAAACCTTTCTTGGAAAGGATTTGATGAACGGCTGGATTTTCGGACCGAAACGTAAGCTCCATATATTAAAATTGAACAATTTTCGTGCTCGTTTGTTTGATTGGCGAAAACTAAATTGTAATATTAAATAAGGGGTATTTATATTTAAGCATTTCTTTCGACGAAGAACCGCGGTTCGAAAGCTCCCAAATTTTAAATAAATTATGTTTTTAAAAACTAAATGACGTAGCAGTTCTTTTTAAAATATTTACAAATTTTAAATAATTTACCATGAAACAAAAATTAAATATTTATAATAAAAAATTATTATTCATAATAATAATTATTTATAAACAAAACTGCAGAATTATAAATTTTTTAATCAAAACCACATACATACGAAGTAGAAAAGGCTTGATTATAAATTATTTATTTGGGTTTTTAACCTTTTTATATATTTTTTCAAGTGTTTTCACGGAACCTCTGGGGCCGTTTGAAAACCACTGTGCTAGTGGGGGGAATTAATTGAGTCAATAAAAATTCTAATTACCAAAGCAATCCCAAGCAATTAACTGAAATTAATTTTCGAGGAAGCGAATGTTGGCAAAAGACAAATAAATATTTAAGCGTTACAGAAATTTGATGGTTTTAGCAACCTTTGAAAACGCGAATGTCTGCTCCAAAATGTTTACAGGGAAACAAACATTTAGAACGAAGCCCTAAGAGGCGCCAATTAAAATCTTTGTAGGGAATTAAATAAATATTTTCTGATTTATTTAAAAAGCAACTACTATAACCGTTTTATTCAATTTTTTATGTCAAAAGTATAAACAAAAATTAAACTCAAGAAAAACTCTCTATTTAAAGAAACTCCGAAAAAAGAGGCTTTTAGACTGCTAGCGCCATCTGATAAGTTTTTAGGTGTTTAAAAAATTACCTCTAACGGCGTTATTTGGTTAAATAATTGGTTTCGTTTTAGTGACTGATTTACCTGATGTCTCAAACTTGGGATATAATGTTAATTTAATTTATAAATATAACCGATGAGATTTGAATAATAGTTTTTAAAAATTAACGCCTGTGAAATTTTACATGTAGCAAATGTTTTGAATTAAGTCTTACAAGTTTGCAATTTTCAAGATGTATATTACCAGAAACCAAAAATATATCAGTTGAAAGATATATTTTAGGATATTCGAAAAATGCTAAAATAATTTATTTAAGAGCTGGATCATTTGACCCCCGACTGGAATTAATTCTTAATATTTGCTCATTTTGTAACCAGCCTTCGGAAAAATGTTAGAAGAAGAATTAGAGTTTCTTAGGATTGTGTAAACTACTCTGAATAAACTAATATTGATTGAGAATCAAGATCGAATTTATTTATACTTAGGGAGAATGAATATTTTGAGACAATCAGCGGTCCTTGGGCAAAATTATTTAAACGGCCCTATTAATATAGGGTTTTTAGTTTACAGAGAAATAAAATTGACGTAAATGCGAATGGCTTCGTCTTTCGTTGCCGTTGGAACCGAACGTTGGAGAGACGTAGACGTTCACGTTGGCGTTTATTGCATTTACTTTGCTAAAAGCCTATTACTCTCTACATCAATTGAGTTGAACATCGTAGTAATGTTCCCATATAGTAGGACACACTGACAATGTAAGTAAATAGTTGATGACTAGACAAATATAAACGAGATAACAAAATCCCATCTGCGCGCGTGCCCTCTCACATAGTTGTTTGTTAAGTTAACCATAAGTGTATAATATTATTACAGAAGTGTGACCCTTCCTATTCTTCACATACAAAAGTTTTACTGAGAGCTATTCACGAGACAGACTGCATACGGGCTTCGTCGCCGTTTTGCGTCCGCTTGCTAACGCGTCACACGTAGCCTTTGACAGCGCCCCGCTAGGGGAATATTTTATTCTTATGATGACGTCACTCTGTTATTTAAAACAGTTTAAATTGTTCTATCATTACGCTATCAGATTATAAAATTACTAAATAATAAAGAAACAAAACACACAATTGATTTTGACAATAATAGCCCAACCAAATAAAATTGGCCAACGAAACTCACGTGAAGGTATAGAAATATCAAAACGTAATAATCTAATGAATCTAGATGAAGGTCCCTATTTACACAATTTTTGGAAAAAATTCTTTAAAAAACAATAAATTTAAAATACAATAACGATAAAAAAAGAAAAACATCTATAGTACTTACGCAATAATTCGTGTTTTTATTTAGTTATTTTATAGTCACTCTGTTACTAGCTCTCAGCTCCCTTCAGCGCTTCTAACGTTGGTGCCACTATAATTGTCTGTGACGTTTCTTTGTTGTGTTGGTGTCTAAGGCTCTAGCCGCCACCATATCGTGTGACTCTCAAAAAAAAAAAAAACTAGCTCTCAGTAAAATATTCCCCAAAGTGACAAACTTATGGAACAATATTACAGACTTCTGGTTAACATAGTGACGTCAAAAAAACCGTCAGCCACATCGAGACGAAAAGCATTCCAAGTAGAGGTTCGACACCGATTTGTGTCTATCGAAATTGAAAATTTCAATATACTATCGAATAAAATAACACGTTGACAGTATATAAAATAAAATACAGTCTTTAAAAATTGATCTTGGTACATAAAATATTTAGCGACCATTAAATGGTAATCCCTGAATTCCCGGCCTTCCATTAAAGGTCAATCAAATTGTCAGACGCGAGTGAAGCACACGCCAGTGACGGTTTTCCTTCCCCCCTCACTCGTGGATCGAATAATAGTAATAATAATATTAATAATAATCAGCTAGGCTAATACCCAAGGCACCACCTTAGGCTTAAGTCATCAAGCGACTTTTTAAGCCATTAATTCAGGTGGCCGGGTTACAATGCGTAGGGGGGTGGTGGCAAGCCCTTCATACCACGCGAGCTAACAGCTCCCTACACTTACTATTACCAAAAGTAGCATAAGACCCAAAAGTGTGTCAGAACGGTATAGAAGTTAATGAGAGTTTGTTGCAAAGTAAAAAAGGGAAACGAAGAGGGGGTCGGAAAATACGTCATCAAAATCGAGGTACTCCAGCGCAGCCGAGTGAGGCGTTTTAGAACGTATGTCTACGGGCGAGATAATCGAAAAGAGAAAAATGCGCCAGACTATAGGCTAAATATAATGTTACTAGTAGGTTATGTAGTCTATAGTGTGACTAGGTCTCACTAGAAATTTTAATAGGTACAGCTGACACACTTTTGGGTCTTATGCTACTTTTGCTATTAATGACTTATCTTGTCATTCTCCCGAACCATAAATAAGTATTATCCTGACAAAACTAAAGCCACGTTCACACGTACGCTGTAGAAAACGGTTTGAATCGGTTTAAAACGATTTAACCTGGTTCACCCACTCCTTCAAAACATTTTGAATCGATATCAAGGCAAAGTGTTAAGGCGTCTTTCGTCATATTTCCTGAATTCCCTGAAACCAGGTTTCATGGGCAGTGATTTCCTGTAATCGGTGTCACAGTTTGACTGTACTAAACCGATGAAGTAAGTGATTACATATTTAGCATTACCAAAGGACGTACTCAGATTCATTAGACCGTAAAGTAGTGGCTAGGATCAATAATCAGATCGGATTTTAATTTAGCAGAGTTTAAGTAAATTTTTATTGCCAGTTTTCATCAATGAAATTCAGAACTACCCAAAATATTCATTCGGGAAGTACTTTTGGGTAGTTCAAAAATTGAGTTATTGTTCTAAAAAACGAGCCAAAGTTTAACTCTCGCTACAGCGCTATTGAAGGCAATTAAATACAGCCAGGCCGAGCTCGTAGCTTCAGTGATCTGGTTCGTTGGGCTAGTGGTGACTTCTAAAAAATCCTTAAAATAGGCCGTGATGAAATTTGTAGAAATCCGCCATGATAAGCAGCTTTCAAGTGATAGTGTGATCTTAGACCAAGAAACACAGGGACGTCGCATGGTGGATATTTCGCGCCCAAAGCTTCGTTGCGGCTGCCTCTTTCCTATTTATCTCGCGCCGTGTCGCTAGTAGCGAAGGTGAGTCAATTTTTATTGGCTATTTGAGTCACGTGCACAGTCCTAAAATCTGCAACAGCGTGGCTCCAAAAAACGAAATTTCTGGTATGTTTTTTAATATTTGTATCCCTAAAATATTATTATCCCTACCGCAGCCGCAACAAAGCCCCGCCGAAAAATAAAGCGTTGGGTATGCTATGAGCGAGACGTCCCTGTGCTTCTTGGTCTAAGGTATGATCGTGGCTTCTAGTTATCCTGTAAATTTTGGGGGGTAGAGCTACATAATCACGTGTTTTGGGAAGGGGAGGAACTAAGTTATATTCGGCCACAATTTTTCAAACGATTCTATAGACCTTTAAAATGGGCGTGCCTAGAATATTTGCAATGTTTCCTTTGAAAACGACCTGGTGGATTCAGCCCTTAGACAACTAATAAAGAAAATACCCAGAAATTAAATATTTAACTATATTTATAGATTTAAAACGTTTTTGTAATTCATAAAACGAGTCGCTTAACGCAAAGCAGATCACCCGAATTAAATAAACGGTCTTTGTATTACGTGGAATTCAGCTTAAAAAAATGAAAAATACATAAAAAAGGCATCCAATAGAAATAAAATTTTCTACTTGGAAAAATTCAATAAAAAAGTATGATTATACGGGTAATATAGATCGTTTCGCGGGAGAAAAAAAAGGTATAAAAAAAAGTTTAAAAAAAACATATTTATAGGGTCATCTTACCAAATCGTTTTCCTATTCCCAAAAAAAACCCTCAGTTTCGATACCATATTTGAAAGGAAAATTGAGAATCAATACGTATCGCGTAGAAGGGGGGATTAAAAACGATTTATGTCCCCCCTCCCTATTTCCTTCGTCACAAGGTCGATGGCAAAAGTGCTGCATACATTAATTCATGAAATTCTGTGAATAATTCTAAAAGGGATCAAAAAGCGATTCACGAAAATATAATAAACTTAAGTTTTATCGTTTTGTTAAAGGTTGTCGAAGATCCTCCTATTTCTGGGACTTTTCTTTATTCGTAATTTTTAGCGTCCGTTACCATGGTGACACTAATCAAAAGTGGGAAGTTTTCTTGTTTTAAAAAAATGGTAGGCGATATTATAAATTTTAGAACAAAAATATGTTGTCTTATTAAGGCTTAGGTAGTTTTGTATGTTCAATATGCTGATAATAATTATAAAAAGTCAGCCCCGCCGTAATATTAGTTCCACCTCAGCCATGGGCACCGCCATCGAAAACAATTTATACCTCGTGAATCGACGTATCATTTACATATGTGGTCTCGGCGGTTTCCAATAAATAAATTTCCCAAATTTAAGGGCCCCCGAGGGCCCCAATGGGTATCGCAATAGAGATAAAATTTTATCACCCATAAATGAACGTATCGTTTATATTTGTGAATTTAGCGGTTGCCGAGAAATGAAGGGCCCAAAGTTACGGGCCCCTGAGGGCCCCAATGGGTATCGAGATAGAACCGTTTTTAAATTTAAATGGTCATTACCGTTCTGATTTGTTTTGCATACCTGTTTTTTTTAAATAAGATAATGAAACGCAAACGAGTTAATTGTCATTATTTTTTATTAAAACCAAACATCTCGAAACCAGTCAGATTAATTCATTGATTTTAATTAAATATGCAAATTTAACTAAGTCTCTCCATCTTTTATAATTTGTCTTGTTAGTAAATAATAAAAATATTTAGGGAAAATGTTTTTAATTTTAGGCTAAAACTACTTTTAAAAAAAAACAATTGCCTTTAAAAGTATACTTTCTTAAGAAACATTTCAGATAAGAAACAGATTATAAGTTCGATTAAAGAAAACAGTTTTATTTTTATCTGTTTATACATAATACTGTGAACGAGCTACCTGTTATCCGCAGATAGTTTAACAAGATGTCGAAGACATTTCCGTACACACCATCCCGCTGATGTGTTAATCCTCACAGTCCGAATAAAACATTCACCCCTGTCCCAGATTTCAAAAATCACAGTCCGAATAAAACATTCACCCCTGTCCCAGATTTCAAAAATCCCAGTCCAAATAAACAATCACCTTGTCCCAGATTTCAAAAATCACAGTCCAAATAAAACATTCATCCTGTATCAAAATTCGCACCAGAAAATGCCCAACACAGTAAATAATCAAGCCCGATATAAAAAGTTCACCTATATCAAAATTAGCTCCAGAAAGTCTCCAACAAAGCAAATAATCACAGTCCGATATAAAACATTCACCCTGTATGAAAATTCGCACCAGAAAGCGTCTAACATAGTAAATAATCCTAGCTCGATATAAAACATTCACCCTGATCAAAATTAGCACCAGAATTTCCATAAAGCCTACAACATAGTAAATAATCACAGCCCGATATAAAACATTCACCCTGTGCAAAAACATCGTATCAAATCAGACTATTAAATTGAAGGAAAACAATTAATTACAACGCCCTTCTTATTCACCAACAACCACCGTGTATAGCAAAAACAAAAATAGTAGCAAACGTGAACTTTAGAACAGATCAAATAATTAACAGGAACACGTGAAATAAATAAGAGTCTAGTAACACCTAATTGATACCCCTTTAAAAGCTATCTGCAGTTTATCTTGAGTGTTGCGGGAAATTCGAAATTCGATGAAATTCAAATTCTGTCCCATTGGAAAGTGCAATGACCATCTTCTTGTTTTTCAATTTCAAAATTGTTAACAGTGGCAGCTAGGTTTTAATAGTCCACATCGATTGGCATATTTGGGGTTTTTGTAACGCAAACGGCTCAAGAGTAATAACGCGAAATCCGTTAAAATTTTAATCGCCAAGAAGCGTGGGGGTCCACTAAATTGGGCAAATGACCAACTTCTTAGCACCCGTTTCAACAATAATTGGCAATGGCGACGAGGCTTTTCTAAGTCTATCGACCGACATATCGTTTGATTTTGTATTGCAAACGGTTCGAGAGTAATCGAACGAACGAACGGCGGCGGCGGCGGACTACACTGTACGTGAACCTAATACACTACAATGCCTATGTATAAGGGGTTAATATGATTTTGATACAGTTGAAAAAATATTGCAATTACAGACTAAATTCTCTTATTAAAAAACGGTTATTTCTACCAGGTTTATGTGTATTTTCTAAATAACCAAAAGCCTATCTCGGCTGCAAGCACTCTTTCTAAGAGAAGAAATATATACTTGACATATAGATTACTATTACGAAATTCTTCGTAAAAGCTTGATAGCAGGGGCGTAGGAACCGGGAGGGGTAGCTCCCTAGAATTTTTCTGCTAGGGGCAACTAATGTAATTGCCCCCTACAACCTTTGGTCAGTTGAAATCTTCAAAAGACTCAAATTATCAGTTTAAAAGCATATACAGTTTATAGAACCTCAACTGTGTTTAAATTTCAGTCTTTTCCCGCCAATTTACATGGTAGTAACAAGTACACATGCATTCGGAGAAGCTACACTCCATTAAAAATTAAAAACCATTCTCCAGACCCCTTTTCATTTATCTTTGCCCCATCCAACTTCTAGAACGTTCCTACGCCCCTGCTTGATAGGCTAGTAGCATTTTCTCCATGAACGATTGTTGCGTTTACAATAGCAACGACCTGGTAAAGAGTATCGAAAACGAGTCGCTATCTTAGACTACATGGAAATCAGACGTTATGTGCCATTTAAACTTAGAAGAATAGTAGGTTCCTTTACGCTTTGACGGTAGCAGCGGGTAAGCTCGAATGCGACTAAGAAACTGGAATCGTCCGTAAAGATATCGGAGCCTTCGAAGCCGGAAGGGGGGTCCGAAATACAATTACCGGAGGTGAGCCCCCTGGGTCAAATTTGTCCGCAGTCCTCGCAGTGGCGATTGGGGTGCTTGTAGGTGTCCGGTTGAAAGGTACCAACAGGCAGTAAAGGAGCCTGTTGTTCCGGCTTCCTGACTCCGACCATCTATTTACGGCCTCCTAAAAAGGCAGCTCCAAATCCGAGGGGTGAGATTATATCTTTATCTGGCCTCGCGCCCGGAATTACGAAAGAAGCGGCTCATTTAGCAAGACACTGGTCGTCTTGGCGAGGTTCGCCACTTGATTCGCCTTCTTTTTTTCTATTATTTGATAGCCCTTGACAAACCGAAGAACTAAACTCTTCGCTTCTCTCCCTTGAGAATCGAGTTACGCGTCCTTAACGTCCCAAAGAACTAGAAAAATAAATCAAATAACAAGATGGACCCCGGGGCTCCTACGAGATGTTGCGCTTAAGGAAATAAATTGCTTTGCTTCCTAAAAATTACTGAAAGCGATTCTCAGATAACAGTGCCGTTATCTAAGCCGAGGAAATAATTACGATAGATCAGATTTCAGATTGTCGGCGTTTTTATCCTGTAATTTATTTGTCCAATATTCAAGGTTCTTAGGTTGAAGAAACGTGTTTAATGTTTGGTTAGAAATCTTTCCAATCTCGAGCACCGTGGCGCTACAATCGGCGCTGCTCTAAATAAACCAAACGCGCAATCTAGATTCGAGTCCGGTAGTTTATTGGTCGAAGATTCAACGTTCTTCAGAAACATACTTGACTACACGGACTGCGTTGTACGTTTCAATTATAACACTTTCGACACTTTTATAATTGTAGGTGGGCCTAAAAGGGGCTGAAACGTGTAAAGGAAGTATGAAAAGAGATCGAAAGTTCGGGGTAGAAAGCCCGGAACGGAACGATATTAATTGTTAAAAGTTTTCTGAGGTCTCAGATTCTTTTTTTTGTATTTTTTTCTTCCGTATCCAGGCGTTTTCCCTTTGATACAAGGGCTTGTATTTATGGCCCGTAAAAGGAGTGAAACACCTGTTTCGGTCGCTAATGGCAGATCCACTTCTTTTCTTTTCCCTGGCTTTCTTTTCCGCGGCGGCCTGGGACCACGCCAACAAATTGGAAAATGCATTAGAGATATTTTCCGCAATTTTTTTCAAAGCAGCAGATAGTAGACTCTTTATCCCACGTGTTTTATTTGCGAAACAATACGGCCACGGTTTACTTATAAGTTTCACTAGAAACTAAGACCGAATTCTATAATTTCTTACAGGTAAACAAGTATTTAAGACAAGTGGTGGATCGACGTGAAGTAGTTCTTTTTCCAATAGATGTCGCTAGCGTCGAAATCAAAAAGGCGGTACTTATAGGTATCCCTCGCGTTGATTAGATCTTTAGTAAATTTGTCAATAACGACGTTATCATTGGCTATTTTAAATTTTAGCTTCCTTTGCCATAAATAGATGGCACCACACTCTCTATTAAAGTCGTGTTTTTCGAAGAATCGGATAGATTCATGGCCATCTCTAATAACATGGGCCTTTTCATAATACAGGTGGCTATGATTTTAATACTTTTATTGATACTATATGGCGCCAACTTAAGCCTTTAGGAGGGAAGGGAATTAATACTTACTGATTTGTTACAAAAAGTCTTACATTCACAAATTGCTTAAAGGGAAACAAACTTTTAAAGCGAAGCTTTTAGAAATTTCATTTTAATACTTTTATTGATACTAGATGGCACCAGTTTAAACTCCTTGCGGCTAAAGGAATTAATTCTTACTGATATATTCGAAAAAAAAACATTCACAAACTACTTAAAGGGAAAGGAGCATTTAGAACGAATTAAGCCATTAGAGGTTCCATTTTTTATGCTTTTAATGATACTAGATGGCGCCAATTTATACTTTTTTCCGGGAAGAAAGTGAATACCTACTAATTTATTTCAATCAATAACTTCTTAAGCGATGATTTATGTTAAAATAAAAACTTCAACTCGATAAAATTTGGCAGTTTTTAGGTAGTTACAGATTACTGGCACCATCTAAAAAGACTTTCGGTATTTAAAAATCCTTTGTAAAATGTGTATTGGTCTATTAGAAATTGTTTATTTAGTAAACTGTACCTGCCAATGAACATTTTGCCTGGATGTAAAGCCGGTTTTCCACTAACGCTTGTAGCTGGTAAAATTGATTGTATACCATTCGTCCGAATGTACCATTCAACCGAATTCCAATCGAACAAAAACCGCGTTTTGCGCGGTTTTCAATCAATATACCGTTAGTGATACATATTTATATATCGTAGGTTACGTGACGATAGTATATCTAATTTGGACTAAACTATGTCTTAAATATTTATTATTTCGTACCGACGTGTATTTTTAGACCTTTTTCCCTTGAAATTTGATATTTTCCGGGTTTAATTTTGGAAAATAACCTTGATAAGACCCGACGTGAAATAGTTGCCTACCATATCTAACCTAACCTAACCTAATCTAACCTAACCTAACCTAACCCAACCCAACCCAACCCAACCTGAACTAACCTAACCTAACCTAGCCCAACCTGAGCTAACCTAACCTAACCTAACCCAACCCAACCTAACCTAACCTAGCCTAACCTAACCCAACCCAACCCAACATGAACTAACCTAACCTAACCTAACCCAACCTGAACTAACCTACCCGAAGTGAAAACGAACCAGATTTAAATTTCCCATTCAACTGAATCCCGCCATTTTGGGCTATAAACGAAAATACTTTTCGGTTCAATGGGATTCGGTCAAACGGAATTCGGTCCAATAGTATACAACCGTAAAATTCGGCTTAAGCGAGAAATATTTTAAAATACACGCTACAATCATTTCAGTTCCCATGATTGCTTGAGCTTTAGCTTGTAGCTCGCGTTTGCGAAACTGTATTGGTACAAGTTTCTAGCGCCGATCAAATCCGACTACATATGTCCACGCTCAAGCCAAATTTTTGAGCGTCGGGTCTACCCTCCTGACTGCAGACAGTTCGTAGTGCAATACCTCAATCCTAGATGTCACCATGGATCCCGTAGAGGGTTTATTTTGACGCAGTGATTATTAAAAATGTAAACAAAAACATATTTTCTGAAGCCGAAACGAAACGAGATACACTTAAAACATTCCGTGGAAACACAAAGCTAGGGGCATGTGGCGATCCCAGAGTTTTCCGCCCCTCTCAATATTCACCAGATTTCAGCTTGGAATATAAATGACCCGTATCCTGGAATGGAAAACTGTATTCCCCCAATACGTAGCTCGAGCTAAAACTTTAACCTAAGCCTGTAGCGCCATCTTACAGCAGGCAGTGTTACTAGATTAACATATGGCGAAAGCCTAGCAGACGAAATTATAAGAAGTAGTAACGGGTTTTTGTTTGGTTTAGTAGTGGAAACTGATTTTAATTAGTGGAGGAAGCTGAATGTTTGGTTTTAGCACCAAAATATCATAATATCTAATCAGTAGTGGCGCTAAGGGTGGGCTGAAGTGGGCTTTAGCCCCCCTGCATTTCTGAAAGGGGCCACATATTTTTATTAAAAGGGCCACATATTTGAATTTATGAATTTTCTTTATCTCTAGAAATTGGTTTTATTGCCAAGAAAGGTTTTTCTGGAAAAAAACTTTCAAAATCAATTTGTTTACTCAATAAGATAGTAGACCATAAACAGATAGATTTGGGAGGAAGGGAGCGGAAATTGAAAGAAAGTTGAATGGACAATAGAAAGAAAAGAAAGATAATTTAGGGAAATACCCCGGGCATGCAAGTGTCCCTCCAAGTCGGATACAAGGTCATAGGGGTCCAGTAAACGCGACGAGAGCCGCAACAATAAAACGACCATGCTCTTCTCGCTTCCTGGAAAATTTATTAGGGGCCACTAATGTTGTAAGGGCCACAAAATTCTTAGGGGCCACAAAATAATTAGCCCACCTGTGAAAAAACCTTAGCGCCGCTACTGTATCTAATTAAACAATATATATTTACCATTATTTGTCTCTTTTTTAAGTTTAAAAAAAAACAGTATAGTTATGTTCTTGAAAAATTAAATTGCACGCTTTTCCGTGTTTCATTGTAAAAACTACAAAAACACGCAAAAACTAGCAGACGAAAATATTTTCTCAAGTTCAAACTATTTCCGCTAAATGTCCATAATTTCCTAGAATTCAAAATCTCTCCTATAGCTATTTCCAGGGATAGCTCATGTGAAATGTAAAAATTACACTCCGTGCGGCTATTTACTTATTTATAAACCATATTTTATTGATGAACTATTCTTTATATGTTTCAAGCAACTAACATAAGGGCGTGTTTATGGGGGATGCGGTAGCAACCACACGAAATGGATCAAGGGGGTGCGCAGTTTAAATCCCACCCAAATGAGATTATAGATACGCCTTTGACATTATCAGTATAGAGAAATGAAAACTTCTCTCATAAGACACACTTTTGATAGTTCACCTTTTATTCACGGCGTCCCCGGAAACTGCTACAACAGACAGCATTGTATTAGTTCTCCATCTCAAGTTGGAGGGGTTGAGAGTGAAGACAATCTCCAACAATGATGGAAAAAAGGTTAAGGGTGGAGGAAATCGAGCCATAGCACTACTACGTATAAAGTATTACGAGGAAAGAGAGATAAAGGCGGTTCACGCCCCTTTAGAGTCGGCCCTCCAGTATGGCATCAATTTACCCTATAAGCGGAATAAAAGATAAATATTTCATGACCGAAAATTATTGAGGACAAATCCTCTCTCTCTCTCTCTCTCTCTCGCTCTGAGAGGCTCTTGTTTTCTCTACTTTTTCCCTATCAAATCTCTTCTTTTTTCAATTCAAGAGTTTTTTTTTCACTTAGAGAAAACTATTTGCTACTCTGGTGTTACACTTTCAACTAGCACGAAAACAAACTATGGCCATAAAGTGTAGCGCAAACATACCTATTTCACGAAAAGTATTCGTCGATGTTTTTAAAGGTGTATCACTAGTGCCGTAATTTCAACTAAAACATGAAAACAATCTATTGCCACAAAGTGTAGTGCAAAAGTTCCTAAACTGGAAACTATTCATTGGTGTTTTCAAAAGTGTAAAACTAGCGCTACACTATCCACAAGTGTAGCACGAAAACAAATTATTGTCGAAATACCTACACTGGAAACTATTCGGCGGTGTTTTTTTAAATATAATTTAGTGCTACACTTTTGACTAGTGTAGCACGAAAACCAACAATAATGTATAGCGCAAAAAATCGTATTTTGGAAACTATTCGTCGGTGTTTTTTGAGAAGTGTAACACTAGTGCTACACTTTCAACTAGTGTAGCACTAAAACGAACTATTTGCAGAAGTTGTAGTGCAAAAATTTATATACTGGAAACTATTCGTCGTTATTTTTGAAAAGTGTAAAACTTGTGCTACACCATATTGACTCAACTCCCACCCGAAATAAATTCTGGATACGCCCTTGGTCCAGGGCCGTATTTACCTTTCAGGCGCCCCTGGGCATATCTGGTGCCCTCTTTCATATGACCGGGTCATTATTGAATATTTTACAATTAAATTAATAAATATATAAAGGAGCAGACGGCACCCCTCCGGAGCGAGGCGCCATACCTAGCCCAATGCTAGAGATGGGTCTGTCTTGATTAAATTAAATAAAAACCTTGTTTTATTAAAAGAAAATAAAACTAAGAAAACTCTGAAGAAAATCGGGCATAATTCAATGGATAATTAGTATCATAAAATTATATACATATACACTTGGGATGTCTAACGCCACCTGGTTGCGATGAAACGTACGGGGCTTAAACTAAATATAATATAAGAAGTAGGGCATATTTCAAATTCATTGACTTTTATAGGGAGAAGGAACTTACTGTTAGAGCATGATATGGGGAAGGAACTTACTGTTAAAGCATGATATTGGGAAGGAACTTACTGTTAGAGCATGATATGGGGAAGGAACTTACTGTTAGAGCATGATATGGGGAAGGAACTTACTGTTAAAGCATGATATTGGGAAGGAACTTACTGTTAGAGCATGATATGGGGAAGGAACTTACTGTTAGAGCATGATATGGGGAAGGAACTTACTGTTAGAGCATGATATGGGGAAGGAACTTACTGTTAAAGCATGATATGGGGAAGGAACTTACTGTTGGAGCATGATATGGGGAAGGAACTTACTGTTAGAGCATGATATGGGGAAGGAACTTACTGTTAGAGCATGATGGTGAAGGAACTTACTGTTACAGCATGATATGGGGAAGGAACTTACTGTTAGAGCATGATATGGGGAAGGAACTTACTGTTACAGCATGATATGGGGAAGGAACTTACTGTTAGAGCATGATAAGGGGAAGGAACTTACAGTTAGAGCATGATATGGGGAAGGAACTTACTGTTAGAACATATGATGTGGATTGAAAGCATCGTCTCAACCTAGTCATTCTTCCTAAGTGTAAATAAATTCTTGGTTTAGCCATCTTTTGGGTGGTTCTCTCTTAAACAGACCAAGCTAAAAAAGATTGAAACTACAAAAAAAAATAGTTTTCCGAAGTAAAATGAAAAATAACGTTCTCATCTGACATCGATATTAATACCTTCGCCTAACAAGTATTTAATGCACTATCCTCAGGCATTTTTCACGTCGTGCCACGAGTTAATAGCCTTCGTCTTGACTCCCGATCATTTTAAAGCCATGGGATTATCGGGCTTGACAGCGCGTAGACTTAACCTTCGGGTATACCTTACCCAGCTCTGTCTGGTGCCACCCCGCTCGTGCTATAGCATTTTTCCTTGAGCCATTTTTTGCGACACTCGCACTAAAAGCTTTCATTGAAAAATCCTTCTCAATTATCGGGGCAATTTGTCAAGAGCAACGAGCCAAGCAAAATCGCCCCTTTTAATCACAATAAGGGAGCTCATTCCCCTGACCTCGTACCCCCCCCCCCTCCCAACACGTTGACGTGGACACAAGCCGCCATTCCGTCCTTTATGACACTATCTTAATGCGAAAAGTCCATCCGTACGGTAAAATATAATGCCATACATTTAGGCGTATGTAAATTACATGAATTTTCTTTCGGAAATTGAGGTCGGCGAGGTGCGATAAGCCGAACCCACCCTGCCATGGCGCCTAGCGCGCGGGAATAGCAAACGTGGCGCCATCTCTGGATTCATTGGAGTTTCTAAAAAATGTCGTCTGCTAAATAGTCCAGCAACGAGAGGAACTCGCGCCATCTACTCTCAGGAAAGAAAAATGCTACTTCATTTCCAATCTCCCGTTTCTATAAAGTGGCGAATGACATTTCAATTGCATTTCCCCGTAATAAAAAAGCGATTATTAATTATTCAAATAAAAAAAATTAGTCTCAAATAGTATTCATGTAGTTTGCACATTAATTGTTTCCAGATTTTGTTGTAAGATTTTTAGAAAATGTTATGAAGAAGTAAAGGTATTAAAGTAGATGGCGCTATCGTTTCTAAGCTCGAAGCCTATATGGAGCGTGAAAATGTAACGTGGAGCTCTCATTTTCGTTTGCTTAAACGAAGTACTTTCTACAACTAGAATTTGTGTTATAAATTGTCTTTCACCAAATAAATATATTTCAATAACTTCAAAAATTGTTATGTTTTTCAAGTATTCTAAGGGGGGGCGGTCGCCCCCATCGCCCCCCCCCCCCCTTATGGATCCGCCCCTGCCCTCACTGGAGTCAGTGTCAGGGATAGGCCCGTGGCTTCTTTTTTCTGACGTTGTCACGTTGGTCAATCGCCACCGCTCAAAAACTTGTGCCCAAGCTTAGCGGGAAATTAATTTTATAAACTTTATATATACATCTTTTTGATTGAACTGATTTTGTAGTAGAACACGTATTTTGATAAGAATTACAAGTAATTTTCTTGGATGGTTACGTAATTCATTGAGTTGGGAATATTAATCTAGAGATCCAATCAAATCTGCTCCCCGCGAAATAAGTTTTGGAAAATTGCGAATGTGCCGTCTCCTCTAAAATGACGAGAAAACGTATAACCCGTGGCGCCATCCATTATTTTTGAAAAAAAAATCTTTTTGCGGGAAAACGCGTCTTATTTGAACGAATCATTGAGAGATAGACGGCGCCACGGGTAGAATGATAAAGTTTTCTCGTCATTTGGGAGCAGACGGCAGTATTCTTATTTTTAAAAAACTTGTTTCGCGAAATACTGAAATCCGACGTTTTGATTGGACCTCTAGATTAATATTCCCAACTCAATGACGTAATTAATTAATTACGTAGGTTGTGAACGGGCAATACCGAAACCAATTTTGGATTCTGTCCAGTGCTTATACGAACGTTGGATTGGCTTAGAGCAAGTGGCGGCTCTATCATTAGCATCGGTATTATGAAAAGGCTCCTGTTATTAGAGATGGCCATGAATCTATCCGATTCTTCGAAAAATGCCAGATTTTCTGCTAAAAAGGCCACAGGCAGCCATTTTTGGAAAACGTTTAACTCCAACTCCAGCGTTGCCAACCGTACTATAATTATAGTACATTTCGATAATATTACCTTTCGATTTTCTCCGTACTAAAAATTCAATCACGTATTATATAGTACGATTTTTGCGACAATTTTACAATATTTCCGATATTTGTGCGATCATTTAGAAAGTACCTTTCTGTTAACTTAAATTTTGCTCAGAAGTATCGCCGCCTACCGACCGAGTTTTAAATTGAATACGTGAAAGTTGTCTGCTCTTTAAAAAATTCTCGTTGCACAACAGCTGAACGTTTCAACCATACAGTGTCCATGTTTCAACCGAAAAACATTGAAATTCTAAAGTCGTCTACTATTTCTTCACATATTTAGTTCACGGATATTAAGGCAGATGGCGTTATTTTTCCTAAGCTCGAAGCCTATTAGGCTATGAATGGAAATATTATACTCATTGGAGTGTTTGTTTTGTACCTTCCTCGGTACCTTCTTAGACCCGCAAATACGGCCGACTAAGCAAGCGTGTTATAGGAACGATATAGGCCGTGGAACTTGGAAGTTGTGCCAAAATAACCAACTATGATCAAGTGCCACCACGCTATAGCGACAAATCAAAGTTGGCAGTAGTTGTGTACTTTAGTTTTCGAGAAAATTCTATAATTTTATATTGGGCTTCGATAATTTAAGTTTTGGGACCTGGCAACGCTGTCCGGCTCGAACTATTCGCAGGGAGGATGCTATTCGCCACCACCAGGGCCGGCGGATCGTGTTAATCTCGGGTGGGTAGTCAGAAGAAGGGGGGGGGGCGGATTTATTGGGTTATCCTACATAAAAAGATAGGCCTATATAATACTAATTAAGAGAAATTGATAGAGGTAAAAACTACAAAAATTTAGTATTATTCAAATTTATTATTACATAGTATTAATTGCGCAATGCAAAAACTGTACTGCGCTTTGCATTTTCGGAAATGAACTGATTCAACAATTTTTCCAAATATTTTGACGCGTGATTTCATGTAGCTATTAAAATTCATATGGCTACGTGTAACGATGTTTGAAGGATCTGAGTACTAATATTTAAACTCAATTATATAGAAAGGTAGAGACAACCTTATAAAACGTAGTACTGACAACTGTGGGTACTTTTACTACCCCAATTTGTGGTAGAAGACTTCGTTCCTTAAAATTAGGCACCGATTATTTAAATTACAATTATTTTAAAAATAAATGGAGACTTTATGGCTTTGGTGTCAAATAAGCAGTTTAGGGAGAATCAGTTATTTATTTTTTGAACACTTACATTAGAGCCCACTACTAACCAAATAATCAACTCAATATCATATATGTAATATACATTTAGTATCGTTTACCTTCTAAAATTTATAGTGTATGCATATGCACTTATAATTCCTACTTCACAACGGGAGGTAGCTAATAACTATTTTATATAAATGTTTGATACAAAGAGACTAATGACGACAAACATTAACGTTTAAATACACTTATGAAAATTATGCTTTTGTCATTTTATGTATTTTTAAATTTTGATTTTGATGATTTACTTTAATCTATTTCAATCTGGGCAGTGCCGCGTGCATAGTTTTCAACAGCACCGATATTTAAAGCATGAGATAAAGATAGTGTTGTATTTAACTTCCGCATCACTTCCCGATAGAAGTCAGTCTTTACCGTATTTTCAGAAATAGAAAGGGGATGGACGCGAAGGAAATGAAAAGACTTGTCAAAGGTCTATGCTTAAGTTGTGATTTGCCCTTTTGGGAAGACTGCAATTTACTATTCACGCTTGTCTCATTAGAATTAAAAACTAATATTTAATAACCTATTTTACAAATTTACTTCTGCAGTTTTTATACTGAATGAATTAACTTAATCAAGGAGGGGATAGGAAAAATACGTAGTCCCTGGAAAATTGTGGAAACCTAGCTATTCTGTGACAATGGCCGTGGCTCTATCCCCATAGTACCGACTTTGATGACATCAATTCCGGGTGGGTACTTCTACCCACCATACCCACATTATCCGCCGGCCCTGGCCACCACAGAATCGTAGTAAAATGCCGTATAAGGGTTACTGCGTTGAGTTTGCAAGTTCTCTGCCCACTGGTTTAAGGGGTTTTTCCCCGAGCTCTTCGGTTTCCCCTTCCATAAAAACTTGTTCAAGGTTAACGGTAATAGTTAGTGTGGAGAGCTGTTGGCTCGCGTGGCTTGCATTGTAACCCGGTCACCTGAATTAATGGCTTTAAAAGTGGCTTGATGACTTAGGCCTAAGGTGGTGCCTTGGGTATTAGCCTAGCTGATTCTTATCTGATCATTATTACTCTTCTTACCCTACACCGAAATCCCGGAACAAGCGAAAAGTATCCACCTTTTAGGAAAAAGGTGTAATCGAACAGAAATTAAGAAAAAAAATTATAACCAATAATTCAATATATTTAATAGTAAATATTTACGGGAACATGTCCAGAGTGCCTTTTTCCTTTTTAAAATTTAACGTGTCTTCGAAATTCAATGGAGCCGCCGTTACGTTTCCCCAACATTAACTATTTTTGACGCCACGGTCGCATCACCTATCGAAACTTTTGGTTGCGTGGTTGGCGTTAGAAATCGCATATTTAATGTGTTGGAATGTAGACGTATATCTTCACTTCGCACAAACGATTTACCCACACAGTCACATGTTTTGTCTATGGTCACACATATGCCTAAGCTTCTACCCATTTTCATCGAAGGCTTAACCTGTCTACTGTAACCCCGAAGCTTATATGCAAATAGCGAATTTTTGGAGATAATTTTGAATGAACAGACAGCTTTCACACATTCAATTTAAAACTGTCTGTAAGTGGTGATACTTTTGAACAAACTTTAAACTGCGCACGTGAGTTAAAAAGGATGTCGAGTATATGGCACCTAGGAGCAACAAACACAAGGAGAACGCAGCTAGCCTTTAAACACGCTAACGAAGGGTTGTGTACGAATTTCATTGGACGAGCGTCAGGAGCCTTTACGCTGAACGTTTTACGGGCGGGGGGGAAGACAATTTCCCAATTTTCCCCTTCCGACGGCAGCAGGCGCTAAAGCGTCTAGCCAATGAAAAATGTACACAAGAAAATCCACGACTTTTGACGGGTTGCGTTCTCCTTGTGTAGGGTGTTGTGTTTGTTGCTCCTAGAGGGCACGTTATGAAATTTTAATACGCTTTTTTTAGATTGAACGAAATAAGATAAAATATTATGATTATTAATTAAAGTACAGATATTTTGATAAGAATTACAAGTAATTTCCCGGAAACGTTTTGTGGAACAGGTCAAACTCTTATCTCCTGATTGGCTTAAGTAATTATGTAAAACGCAAAAAGGTACCACCCATCCTCGCCTTAGACGGTAGAACGGATAATGACGATGTAGTTCGATATTTATATTATAAATGAATACATTCGTGTTTAAAGGAATTACCTCTGTCACAAACCACTAAGCAGTGCCAAAAATGACCAAAGCCGTAAGACGGAGGAAACCTTGGGGAGGAATAATAGAGGTTATATTCCCTTTAATATTCTTAACACTTAAAGGCTATATTCCCAACATATGTAAAAGTGTAAATATCGAAGAGATGGTCCCACACGTGTTTCTAGGTGCTTTGGGGAGAAGTTCTCTTTTACTGGCTCACTTATTAAAGCGCCAAACTATGCTAACCTATGATTACACCGGTAAAAGAAGAAGGACAGGAATTGAGTAGATTAATTATAAGCGGAGAGGAATGGGTACCAAATACTTCGTGGAGGTCGTAGGGAGGCGGAGGTCGGGTGGGAGGAGAAGGTCGGGCGGCCGGGTTCGAGTAGCGTGTCCCAATAATTACACGGGACAAAGGGCCGTGAAGGGGGCAAAGGGTTACGTAATATTTGCCGAAACGCGAAGCACGGAAGACAGAGTTTGCGGAAGCCACCGAAGCGAGCTGCAAAAGCGCGGGTTGGAACAATGACCAAAGGTTTCCGGCTGGCATTTTCGAACTCATTAGCCACGAGCCGAGATAAGTTAGCGACCAATAACGAACTCAACGGTTTCCTAATCAATTTCAATAAAGAAAGAGACCCCCGAATTATATCCGCTCTGACGCTTTTGTTTTCCAACAAAGTTGTTCCTCTTCGCACCCCTTATACCCCCCCTCCCCGTTCTTTTAATCTAAAACTTTCAATTAGTTTGACTGCGGAGGCCTGACCGTCAATCAATAAAATGTCAAAGTGCGTTAATTTCCGATTTCAAGATCGATTTTGCCTAAATTCCTGATAATAATTATTATTGGGGTTAGATCCTTTGATTTAGCGTCGGATATTTTTGTCAATTTAGAGAAAATAACCTAAATTTTGGTGTTGAAATTTCTGTGCTTCCAAGAACGAAACACAAAACAGTATAAAATGAAAATGAAATCCGAATATTAACTTTTTATAGCTTCTAATACGCGTAATTGCTTAACATAAAACGTCCTTCCACCAAAGATAATATAGAACTCCACATCCTGGGTCTATATTATCTTTGCTTACACCATGGAACAAAGTAACGTTTACAGCCACATATTTTACCTTAAGCCGCGTTCACACAGTAGCCCCGCCAGGGATTTTATGCACGTAGGCCCAGCCTGAATTAGAGGCCCCATCTATAATGTTTATTTAAAAAATTCCCGAGTTTCAAGGATTTTTTTATTTAAATGTTTTAATTTTTGACATGATTTCTATTTCCCCATTGAATTTTTTAAAGGCATTTTAATCAAGGAATGACACTCTTCGATTAGTTTTTTTTTCCAAATTCGTCGACTACTAACTTTGGGTTTTCTTTATCGACAGTGTAGCCAGATTTGAAAGCCTAAATTCTCCCATAGTTGTCCGTAGACGTGTTTCAATTCTTTTGAGTGAACTGAAACTTCTTTCTGAGATTGTATTTGCCACACGAATGCAAGAAACAATTTTGTAGTATTTCACTAGGTCGGGGAACCCATCTGCCATTTTAATTAAATAGTGGAAGCAGTCGATTACGCTGGTAAATTTCTTGGGGATAATTAAATTTCTGGCTATTTTAATTTGGCTTTTTAACGAATTCAGGTCGAATTGAAACCGATTATAAGTGTTACAATGGGTTACGATATCGTTTTCGTTAAGAAAGTTTTCCGAGTTAGGGTCAGACGCCATTATACCTTTGAATAAACCAGAGTTTTCCAATAGTCGAATTTTCATTTCTGAAATAAATTTATCAACTAATTCGAAATAGGTGGACCTCAACTGGTCAATCAGGGTTTTTGCTTCCGTTTCCCTGCCACCCGTTGTACTCGTTACCACACTATGTTTTAATCTCTTGTTAGGGATTATTTTACGTTTCAAAAAGGCAGTGGGAAAATCAGCTATAAATAGCAAATTAGCCTTGAAAAAGGCTGTTTGGAAAATTAAGCTACAAATAGCTTATTAGCCTTGAAAAAGGCTGTTTGGAAAATTAAGCTACAATAGCTTATTAGCCTTGAAAAAGGCTGTTTGGAAAATTAAGCTACAATAGCTTATTAGCCTTGAAAAAGGCTGTTTGGAAAATTAAGCTACAAATCGCTTATTAGCCTTGAAAAAGGCTGTTTGGAAAATTAAGCTACAAATAGCTTATTAGCCTTGAAAAAGGCTGTTAGGAAAATTAAGCTACAATGGCTTATTAGCCTTGAAAAAGGCTGTTGAAAAATCAACTATTAAATCTAGTTAAATTCTGGCCAAAAGAGACTCGAAATTGAGAACTATCTTGCTCAGGAGCAGTGATGTTCCGCCGCGATTTAGGAATGTACTTTCCACCTAGGTCAAAATGTACTTTTGGAGGATAAAATGTAATTTTCGTTTATAAGCTGAGCGGCGCGCGCCCTCGAGTTTTATTACCAAAAAGCGCGGGAAATTTCAAAACGTTATTACTAAAGAGAGCGGGAAATTTCAAAACGTTTCTAGTTTTTAACTTTTCTTATTGCTATAATCATATGTAACATAATCACTCATAAGGATGCCATAAAAGCATTTTCGTTAATGAAACCTTGTTCACGTAATATGACGTAAATTACGTCACTTACAACTCCGTGACGAAATACGCGTCATCAACTTTACCGATTGGAAACGGAAGTTAGTGAGAATTCCTCACGCGTTTCTGGCTTTGTCTCATGTCAAGTTTAGCTCGTGCCTCGCGATCACATGATTTCATTTCCATGGTAACCTTTTCATTAGCGCAAGGATTATAAGCATTTCTGTATTTTTGAGAGGGATACTTATCCATAGAAATCTCATAGGTAACTAGAATGCTGCCATGTAACTGGCAAATGGACCAAACGCCGTGGCAGACGATAGCTAGATCTCAGCCAATCAGAGCTCAAAGAGTGGTTCTGCCATGAATTTAATGCCTTCAGAGAGAATGACATCAACTAACTCCCGCTATAGTAGCGGAACCAAGGAGGATTATTATCCTCCTTGGCGGAACCACATTACGGCCTCTCATTGGCTGAAGGTTCAAGGCGAACTGGCGTCAAGCTCGGCCGTAGGCGGCAGCATTCTAGTTACCTATGAGATTTCTATGTACTTATCAGTAATTATGTTACATATGCTATAATAAAAGAACAAACTTTAATAACGCAGATGTTCGTAGGTAGAACTCAGATGTTACATTACACAAAATTAGATGATGGACGCGAAAATTGTAAATACAAGAAATGAGTAGAAACAAAAATGTGGACTTAAAATTTGTTTGCATATTTTCAAAAACTTGTTTACAGTCTCCTTGATTTTGATAAGCCCAACTGTCCAAAGTCTCCTAAAACCCACCCCCTCTATAGTGTGGTGAAAACCCGAAAAGAAACAGTAAAATAGTAAGTACACAAAACATTCCACAAAACAAATGTACACCTGTTACCCCGCGAGTGATTCAGAGCGGCCAAGTAGATTTCACTATCAATTTCTTGCATTTAAAGCTGCTCTATGTCTGCAAAAGGGGTTGACCCCCCCCCCCCCCCTATTGATACTGATGAACGGTCAAAAGAAGAAGTCCGAAATATTAACTGCCTTAAAACGCAGCTGCCCTTGAAAACCAGTATTCCAGTAAGTCCGAGCTATGAGCGAAATTTCGCTATCTATACAGGTGGCTGAGGTGGGGAGGGTGGGAGAGCGGGGGTTTACAATGGAAATTCGGAGATAAGCAGAAAATTTGTGATGGTTAAATTTAAAACAATCCCCCAAATTAAAAAAATGTACTAAATATATGTCAAAAATATAAAAATGTATTTTCGTTTCATATATTTTCAAAATGTACTAAATACGTATCTGAAAGTTTACTTTGGTATCATAAATTTACAAAATGTACTAAATACGTATTAAAAATCTCCAAATGTATTTTTGTACTTCAAAATCAAAAATGTATTAAAAAAGTACAAATGTACCGCTTGGAACATCACTGCTCAGGAGACGAAAACGAAATGACGATTGACGAAACGCGAGGCCCTAATCACTGACGGACCCCATTCGATGGTCACTGATATCACGTGACTTCGCAAAAGAGGGAAAAAGGGGAAACCCAAATTCCTCAATATTTGAAAGAATAACCCCTTCCTATCAAAGCAATAGGCTTGGGCTTTACCTCTGCTGGGACGAGAAAGAGAGAAATCCAGTTTTGGCAATCCCCCCCTCCGCTGCTCTTCACTGACGTCGTCAAATTACAAGAAACTAAATGTCTTTGTTGTGTGTATTGTAGCTTCTCACTGACACCGAGGCAAAAAGACAGGTGTCCCTGCACTTTGCGGCCTAGCATGACGTATTTCCCCCTCCCGGCGTCACCATCTCTTATCAGTCAATTCAAAAGAAAAAGTTTTTTCAAGGGGAAAATCTATAATCACGGACAGCGTTGCCAACCGTACTCTAATTATAGTACATTTCGATAAAATTAACTTTCGATTTTCTTCGTTTCCAATCTGTTATATTACTCTCAGTAGGCTAAAAATGGAAATATCAAATCTTATTTTACAAACTAGTAACTAAAAATATTGAGGGTTATAATAGGCACCGTTTCAAAAATTTAGAGGCCCCCAAAGTAGGCCTACACTTTTTCAACGTAGGCACGTGCCTACTTGTGCCTATTGCTGGCGGGGAGCCTGGGAAACGGGGGTTGGTGGTCATATATCCACTTTAATAAAATAGTTCTTTTTATAAAATAACCTTGTGGAAATGTTGCCTCCCCGCTTCAGCTGTGGATCCGTTTTCTCTATTAGAAGGATATGAGGCGAGAGACTAAAAATGGCAGCGCCGTCGGTGGGTCATGCGCGATAGAGAATCCGTCTTTAGATTCCGTCAAGGACAAAACATGAAGGAAGCACCGCCAAAATTTGTCCTTGAGGAAATAGAAACAAGACGTCACACGTTTAGAGGCTCTCTTAATATCGACGGCGCTGCTGGCGTTTTGAAAACACAGGCTGGTCGGAGGGATACCTATCCATCTAACATATAGGATCCTTGATGAACTCATTCTTAGGCATTGGCTGAACTATTCCAGGGTAACATTTCAACAAGTTGGGCAAGCGTAAAGACACTTTATAAAATCAACCCACCACCCTGATCGAAAGCTTGGTAGGGAACGTTGTCATTGTTGTCAACGAATATTTTTCAAATTTACTATCTTATGAACCGTCCCTAGCGTTAGTTCGTTCCATGCTTACACTAAGGGATTTCAAATGCTACAGCGTCTGCTAATATGCTAATCCAAGATGCTACCTATCTAGTTTTCGACCAAAACTGGACGTCTGGTATATTTCAGGATAGGTACAGTAGGCACTTGAGCTAATTAATACAAGGACGTTTAATAATAATAATAATCAGCTAGGCTAATACCCAAGGCACCACCTTACACCAGGTAGCACTAAACGCCTGGAGAGGTCATGTGGGGTAGAATTGCTGTGAAATCGGCTATAGGATGTCTCTCGTGCAGCCCCAAATTATCTTCCCCCATTCTCCTGGTATAGGAACGGAAGTCTGAAATCCGCATGCTTGTAACGTCATCATTGTAAAAAGACCTCGTCCCTAATATTCTGCGGCACATGCGCAGTTTCCAACTCCGTTCCTCTAAACTAGGAGGGGGGAGGAATTTGGGGGATATTATAGAACTATCCCAGCCGCTAGCTTCTACCCCACAGTACCTCTTCAGGGGTTTAGTGCTCCCTGCTTACACCCAGGTCATCTAGCGACTTATAATGCCTTTAAACAGGTGGCCGGGTTACAATGCGTAGGAGGGTGGTAGCAAGCCCTTCATGCCACGCGAGCCAACAGCTCCCTACACTAACTATTACCGCTAACCTCTACAAGTTTTTCATCTCCACTAAAGTGTAAAACACTCTTCTTTGAACCAAATGTTTTTAGCGTGGGACAATTAGACGGCACGTCCAACTGATTCAACAGGGGTGAGATATGTGACAAGGCCACACCAACGGGGGGATACTTGGGGATAGGGATGGGACACCCGAGGCGGAAGTATGAAAACCACCCATTGGGGGATTTGTGGTCTTCTTCACAATACCATCCACAGTCCCTGCCTCCTATACGCAAGGGATTACAGGACTACGCCACTAGCCCTGGCCTTTTAAACTATTTCCCGATTAAAGTAGGCGTAACTCACGATACGCATGTGCGAAGGTGGAGAAGTTATTAGTGTCTGCGGTTTTCGTCAGATAACCAAAGAGCTGAGGAGAGAAATGACTACTCCCTTATTAAAAGGGGTAATACAATCGTCTCTCAGATAATTATTCGATCAACTCAACTAGCAAATTCCGAAACTTTGTCAAAAACCTCTTTCAATGTCTTTTTCAGAGATATTCTGCGATTTCGCATTGATAATTAAATATTTAAATCAATATTATTTTCGCAAAATGCCTACCAAAACGTTTCATTGTTCTTGTTTATTCACGAGCGAAACGAGTTCAGTGTCGTAACGGCACTAGTTTCTACAAGGTAGAGCATATGATCTAGCGTCTGCTACAGACAAATTAAAAAGTCATAAGAACTATTTTACTTAAAGAAAATTATCAAAATATAAGCAAACTATGTAAAAATTATATTAAAATGCATGTATCCAATATTTATGTAGTCAGATTTACGAATAACGATGAGGAAAAACTAAGGGCGTCAGCTTAGCTGCTACCTAATCTAAGTTTCATGGCGAACTAAAGGGGGCGTAGCGATAGTTTTCGATCGCGAATAATAAATTGTTCATTGTGGTTTTGTTTATGGTGTCGGAGATTATTGGCTAACACCATTTTACAACCACTAAAAGTCTAAAGGAATCAAAATGGCTGCGTCGTGAGTCGACCTGTAAATATTTTTCCGGGAAAATTAATCTTTGAAATTATGTTATAATGCCTTAGGTTTATATATTATATAATATGAAGTCGGAATTAAGTAAATATCGCGTAAGTTTTTATGATAATAGTGTACCTATTTATATATAAGTTTGGGTTCTTCAACTTAATATTTATCATTTGTTGGCAAAGGGTTAAAAGAACCCTTGCACCATTGCTTATAAACAAAGAGTTCATAAGTAAATCTAAATATCATCTTTTGTCTTTCAGAATGATGGGAAAGCAAGTAATTTTAAACTTCAACACCAGTATGCCTTGGTGGGCTTTGCAGCAGCTGCATGCTACTACAATGCTCTTTCTTGTGGCTTTGTTTTTGATGATATGTCCGCAATCAGAGACAACAGAGACCTTAGACCGAACACACCAGTGTCTAACCTCTTTTTTAACGATTTCTGGGGAACACCAATCCACAAAGTAACTATTTATTGATTAATAAGTATTTATTTAAAACTAACCTCTTGGTTTTCAAAATTTTTTCAGGAACACAGTCACAAATCTTACAGACCACTCTGTGTATTAACATTTCGTTTAAACTACATGATTCACGAGCTTAACCCTATGGGATATCACCTAGTTAATGTTCTTTTACATGTTTTGGTATCTACTCTCTATCTCAGGTAAAATTCTATACTAATTAAAAGAAATTGAATTACCAAATATTAAAAAATTGTTGTTTTACAGGGTGTGTCGTCTATTGTTACCATACCTTCCTAGTTTATTCGCAGCTCTGTTATTTGCTGTACATCCTGTGCACACTGAAGCTGTAAGTTATCAATTCTTACATATTATAAGCTCGATAAAAAATTATTTTTTTAGGTAACGGGTGTGGTAGGGAGAGCTGAAACACTATCCTCGTTATTCTTCCTTTTAGCGTTGTTAGCTTATGGAGAGAGTACTAAACATAAAACTACAAGTAATTTGTTCTCTAATTAATTTCCCCAAAAAATACTAGCTTCTTACAATATCTCTTACTTAGATTGGACTCAGTTCCTGAAATGCCTTTTCATGATTTCATTAGCAACACTCGGGAAAGAACAAGGAATAACAGCAACAGCTGTTTGCTTCATATATGAAATTTTTGTTGTTCAAGGGGTACTAATTCTTAAAAATAAGGAATTTTTCTCAATACCTAACAATTTCCTTTTTAGTTTCATTTATCAGATTTGCTCTATCTGGTTACGAATATTTCCAAACTATCAAGTTTATCTTCCAAGTTTATGTTCCATGAAAGAGGCATGAGATTATGTCTATTAGTGATTTGCGCAACATTACTCCTGGTTGCTCGAGTTAAAATTATGGGAGCCCAACTTCCAATTTTTACAAAGTAAACATATATTTGAGTTAGTGCTAAGCCTAATATTTTCTGAACTAACTGTTTTTACCATTAGGTTCGACAATCCAGCAGCAGTTGCGGAATCTCCAACAAAGCAGCTGACCTTGAATTATCTTCTTCCAGTGAATGCGTGGCTACTACTGAGCCCCAGTGATTTGTGCTGTGATTGGACAATGGGAACGATTCCCTTAATTACGTCTTTGTTAGATCCCCGTAATTTAGCAACAATCGGACTTTACGCTACTCTTGCGTTACTGGTGTGGGTGACTCTAACATCTGAAGAAGGCAAAATAATTGCAATGGTATATTTAAGCCGAGATAAAAATTTACGTGACATAATTTTGATTTTTCTTTTGTCAAACAGGGTTTGGCTTTGATTATATTTCCGTTTCTACCAGCTTCCAATTTGTTTTTTCCAGTGGGATTTGTAGTAGCGGAGAGAGTTTTATACGCTCCTAGTATGGGGTTTTGCTTATTAGTTATGTATGGGTGGCATCAACTCTATCTAAAAGCGGATTATTCCAAATCTGAGTTAGTTATTTTCCAAATTCTTATAAATTCCCAACTCATTAAAGTTATTAAATTTTTTTTTAACTCTAATTAATTTTAGACATAAAAAGACGTTCCTAAACTGCATGGTGATTGTTTTAATTTTGTTACATGCCACAAAAACAATCTTAAGAAATTTTGATTGGTAATTGAAATTTTTTAACGTTCTGAAATTTATATTGTCCTTGTTAAACTAATTAATTGTTTTTTATTTTTAAAAAGGGAATCTGAATATACTTTATTTCTATCGGGAATTAATGTCAACAACCGTAACGCTAAACTTTATAACAATGTAGGACATGCCCTTGAAAGTCAAGGAAAATTCAAAGAAGCTCTTGGATATTTCAGAAAAGCAGCAGAGTATGTTACGTTTTACTTCATTTCCTCTGGGTTTTTTATAACTTTTCTCTTAATTTAAAATGACTGATCATGTAAATTAATATTTTAGGGTTCAGCCTGATGATTTGGGAGCTCACATGAATGTGGGCAGAACTTACAATAACCTCAAAATGTACAATGATGCTGAAAGAGCATTTTGGAAAGTATGCGCAATTCATTTATGGGTTTTTGAAATTAAATTACTTAAAAATTAAAATATATTTTGTTTTAGGCCAAAGCTCTACTACCAAGACCACGACCTGGAGAACAATATCAAGCTCGGATAGCTCCTAGCCATTTGAACGTGTTCTTAAATCTTGCCAATCTCATTGCCAAAAATAAAACTCGTTTAGAAGAGGCAGATGCAGTCAGTATTAACATGCATGTATTTAGGTTACTGAGAAAAGATGAGGCTATCACACAGCACCACTAACCTATCAATCAGAAACTTCTTTTAGCATTGGTTGTAAGAATGAAATAACTCGTTCTTTCTCAGTTATCTAAATACGTTCTTGGTGTAATAGCTAATTTTTCTTTTAAATTTTTTCTTAATGTTATTGAATTGTTTATAGCTTTATAGGCAAGCAATTAGTATGAGATCTGATTACATTCAGGCTTATATCAACAGAGGGGATATTTTGTTAAAATTAAATAGGTAAAACTTAAAATTTTATGTGTATTTAACAATAGCTAACTAGAAATTTTGAATTTTTAGAACTCAAGAAGCCCAGGAGGTTTACGAAAGTGCCTTGAAATTCGATAGCAATAATCCTGATATTTATTATAATGTAAATGTTAAAATATTATTTGCAAGTCTATTTAAGGTGGTTTTTACAAATATTATTTTGTATATTAGTTGGGTGTTATTTGTCTGGAACAAACTAAAACATCCCAAGCATTATTATTTTTTGACAAAGCTTTGGAAATTGATCCTGAGCATGAAGTAAGCGTGTTTTTAAGGTGTATTTCTTCTTTTATGTACGATTTTTAAAATGTAAATACTATATTTATCAGCAAGCATTGATGAACTCTGCGATATTAATTCAAGAAAGTGGAAATCCTTCATTGAGAAGCATTGCTTATCAGAGGTGAGTTATTTTAAATACTAATACCATAATTATATTTGAGATGAATTTCATTTTGCCTTAGATTAAATCTGTTATTGGAGAAAGGCAAAGCCAATGAGAGAATCTATTTTAACTTGGGGATGTTAGCTATGGATGATAAAGATATTCAACATGCAGAGTTGCATTTCAAAGAAGCTGTTAAGGTATTGTAATTTCATTTTTTTCTGTGCTAAAAATTCTAAATTTTCTGTTTATTCATTCCAGATGAAAGCTGATTTTAGAAGCGCTCTTTTCAATTTAGCTTTGTTATTGTCGGATCTGAAGAGACCCTTAGAAGCCGTGCCATTTCTAAAACAACTTTTAAAGGTGCAAAATGTTTTTAAATTTATCAATTAGCTTTACTAATTATTTGTATTTTTTCAGTATCACCCTAATCATGTCAAAGGTTTAATTCTACTTGGTGACATTTACATTAATTATATGAAAGATGTAGATGCCGCTCGTGAGGTGAATATTCTAAGATTTTATGCTCAAAAAGAGTTTTAAGAATTTATTGAATGTGCAATTCTATTTGTATTATAAGTAACTTAATTCGTTCCTGATTGATCTTAGAGTACTCTTTGAGGGTTCTAAATTAAATTGGAAATTAATAAGAATGAATACGCTATTTCCTGCAAAATTCATACGGCATTTTTAAAAGCTCTTTAATTAATATAACGTGTGTCAACCTTCAACTCTACTTAAATGTGTAATTTTTATTTTTCAAGTGTTATAAAAAAATATTGGAATTGGACCCAAGTAATATTCAAGCTATGCATAATCTATGCGTGGTTTACGTCGAACAAGGGGAATTAGAGAAAGCAGAGGAGTGTTTGTTGAAAGCCTACGCCTTGGCACCCCAAGAGGACTACATAGAAAAACATTTAAGGATAGTTAGAGCTAGAATTGCTAAAAATGCCAAACAACCACTAACAACCACATCAACAAGTGGCTCGAATATTTTAAGTCCTCACGCTCAAGGACCTTCTAAAGTAATTGACAGTCGAAACTGGCAAGCGACTGTTAATAAAAGAAACATATCAACTAGATAAGAGTGCTTGGTTTTTTATGAAGAGCCTTAATAGATGACCATATCTTTGTTGGTGTTCTAGTTAAGAGATAGTCTATAGATAATTGTTAACTGCGTAAAATAAGGCTTAAAAAGTCAAAATAGTTTGTTGATATTATGTCATTGACAATTAGTGAAATTTTAGTTTTAATCGTTTGTTTTTCTGGTGTTTTAGAGGTTAAGGTTCTTAGTTTTATTTTTGAAACCCTTAGTATAGTCCTATTTATTGTGCCAAGACTTTTTAGAAATGATTTTTTTCAGTTTTGTTTATGTCATAGATGATTTATTCCTCTTTGGTTATATATAAAGCTTCAAATTTATCAGAATTTTTAAAAATTTAATTTAAATGGATGGATTGGGGTAATTGCATAATCTCTATGCAAACTTTAACAAAGCAGAGAAAATAGTTGTTGTACTTTGTAAATATGAAATATTTCTAGCTATTTTTATAACAGCACATTGTAAAATGATGGGTATTTTTTACTGAAAGTAGGCTAGTAGTTGTATATTTTATACAGAAATGATTGAAAAATAAAAATGCAATAATGTGTTGGGTATTTTGTTTTTTTTTGTGGTAGGAAATTTTCTTTTTTTCCTCGGAGTATATTCAAAGCGAGACGAGAGACGTCATCTTTAAAAAAAAAACGATAATTCGATTTATGGCACGAAAATGCCCATACAAACATGACAAGTATTGCGCGTATTAACATAAGGATTACGGCATGGTCATGCTTAGGACGACGCAAAAATTAACCTGTTAGTACATCGTATAAATATTCCTGAATCGATTTGTCCTGCAAATAGTATACAAAACTCGCATTCATCTTTTTTCAACAATTTTCAGACACTCCAAAATGGGAATTTATTAAATTAAAATTGATTTTATATATAAAATGTATGGTTGACACTTCTACACAATTTTACACAGCCACCAGTCCTGTAAATAAGGCATTAAAAGTCGCTAGCTGACTTGGGACTGTGGTGGCGCCTAGGGTTTTAGCCTAGCTAATTATTATTAAATAACCCGGACACTGGTAAAAAACATTACAAGCAGGGTCAGGGAAGGACTGGCGCCTTTTTTGTGAGGTGGGCACTGTTGACTTGCGGCCCCATGTAGAACTAAAATGTAATTGTGGTCGCGGCCCCGTGGTATAGCGCCCATCTTCCTACCGGGTCAGTCCGCCCCTGAAAAGGGTACAGTTTATCCAAACGCCGAATAATCGGCGAAATGGAAAAAAAACCACTATCATTTAAGTAATGTTTGCATATTTGGAATAAAAATTAACAGTGATTAACCGATAACAAAAATTTGTCAGCTGTGCCTTCTAGCGGCAAAATTAGCTTCCCTTTAGGTGGCATTTGATAGCCCGTAATGGCGTTATTAAGCACTTTAAAAATCATGTCCATGGGCTACTTTATTTTTTTGTGTACATTACATTTTTGTTTCCAGAAATTTTTTATCGTATATTTTGCATTGTTAAAGCTTGGTTCCGATTCATTCCGAACAATGATAAAGAACAAGTTAACCATTGTAACTTTTCCGGGACGAATTTGGGGGGGGGACGACAACAATCACAAAAAGAACCAATAATGCCACTGTATTCTAAGCCCAGTTCGCACTATACAATTAATTGGCCCACTTTATTGTATCAAACTAATTGTAAGGAAGAAAATTGTATACAATGAACAGGACAATTGTAACAATTGTTCCCACTTTTTCCGTTCACACTATACAATTATTAGGCTCACAAATAGTTGGATACAATTAAGTGGCCCAATTAATTGTACAGTGTGAACTAGGCTTAATAATTATAAAGTGTGGAATATTTAAAGTATAACAGTAATGTTCCTATTACCGCCTAGATATTTCCAATTTTAGAATAGACAAATCGTTGTGTAAACAATTATTCGAACGGCCACTTATTAAAAAAATAATAGACAAATCGATGAGAAAACCAAATATTTTCAATGAAGGTTCGCCTCCCGGTGAACGATTTTCGAGGAAAAAACCACGCCATTGCTCAGCGTGATCAAGATTCGCCCTCTACTACTAGTTTTCAAAATTGAACATCCAACTTCGTCAATCGGGAAGATATTTCTCGACGCCCCGCTATTCGCTTTCAACTGAAAAACTCCCGCGCCGCTAGAAGGATTATCGCTCAAAAGTGAAAAGATTAGCCCGTTGATCGGCCGATCTCGCTCACCGCGCCGTGATAGTGCGTTTGTACTTACAGGAACCTTGGCCGTGATTTATCAGCCAGTGAAAAAAACTATTCAGCGTTAGCCCTGAGCTTGCTCAATTGAAGATAGATAAAATAAGATCGCCTGTCGGGAACACTCACTCACTTGAAAAATCAAGGTAAAAAATTATGAACGTTCATGTTGGACAGCTGCTCACAATTTTTGCCCACCTCTAAAGAGCTTTGGCATATTTTACGGCACATACGTTCACACACGTAAATGCATTACTTTGATTATTTATTTTAATTGTTTCTATTTTTACTATTTATTGCACAAGAAAAAGGGTCTAATAAGTGTATATACTTTGTATTTCCTGTTAAATAAACTCCTATTATGATTGGGAATTACATGGCGTCAATATATCAAATTTAAAATTGTGTCGATCCGCGGCTTAGTTGTTGGGCAATTTTCGTTATTTCCACAGTATGAATTACAGATTGGTTTTGTATTAAAATACCGAAAATCTTTTTGACTACACAGTAAGTATATTTCCCCATTGAAAATATCATGGGAATCTAAGCACTTCTGAAAATTTAAAAAAAAAAATTTCAAATTTCAAAACCAAAAAAAAAGAATCAAAATTGACAAATGAAATGAATTTTATGATATTTTGGTCAATTTGATAAAAATATGTAAAAATTGATCAGAATCGGTAAAAATGAAGAAAAGCGAAATATAAAGATAAAAAAAGTTGTATTTACCAACTAATCGCCAAATCGACGATAATAAATTAATTTGATCAAAATTAATAAAATGGAATTTATTTGTTTGAATTTAATCAAAATTAATAACGAAATTGATGACCGATTACGAAAATGCCTTAAAAACAGTTTAGTTCGACACTTTCCTGGAGCCACATTAACTGGATGCTGGTTCCATTACACTCAGGTAAAACATGTTTAACATTATCTTAAATCAAAGCCGAACCAGTTATAGCATAAGTAACATAGTACTCATAAGTATGCTAGTGCACGTCAAGCGGCGTAATATTGTGATTTTTTGCTTGCCGAACTTGTTTTTATGTTGCTCTTACCTCACGATGTCATAGCTTTATTAGAATATTTTGACACGCGCGGTTTGCACGCGCACGTGAAAAGCCGAGGTTTATCTCGCTTTAAGCGCGCGCTCGTAATATTACCAAAGTTAAAGCAGTGACGTAGTAGCTACATTTAAACAAGAAGGCCACGTTAATTTATAGAAACATATATTTCACGTGTTAAAAGAAGACACGCGCTCGCTAAGTATTATCAGAGAGTGTATAGTATAGAGAGGCGCCTCTTTTTCAAAAATCCGTCGCATGAATTTTTTCGCTAAAATGTCCACTAGTCTTAGACGTTTGAGGGCGCTACTAGCCTGCTATCACCATTCGCCTCGAGCGGCGCGCGATTTAGGCATAGAACGACGTAAAAAGTTTTCTATTTATTGGATAATTTAACATCAATAAATCTATCAACTAAGAAAATTAAGTCTCGTTTATCTTTTTTTTAAGTTACCAAAGGATAAAGAACGGTGAATACGCTTTTTTATTAGATAAGCTTAGGCCTTGGGTATTAGCCCAGCTGATTATTATTATTTTATTATTATATTCACTTTCAAACTTTTAGTTCTAAACTGTGGCTGCAAAATGTCAACAATTACAAACTATAACATAAAATAAATGAATATTTTTACACAAACCATACACTTTGTTCTCTCTATTTTATTGACGATTGTTTCATGAATGTTACAACCAGAAATCGACTAACTATTTTTTACAATAATGAATATCAAATTTCAGTTTCCCCTACACCTATTAAAAGTAGAAAAACATCTACCAGGAGAACTTTCTTCTTAATATTTATTAATAATTAATTATTCCAATAAGAAAACACGTTGGCTACACACAGGGCCAGAGCTAACGGGACAAAACAAATTCTCCAATTGCACAACTACGCTTGCCCCAATGAATCAAATTATAAAAATGGTAATTCCAATTTTAAGTCAAGACTTTCTAGAAAATTACTTTTGGTTATATTCGTCAAAGAGGAGGCAATAGAGATCATCTGAATTCTCAACAATTTTGGGCAGCATACAGAGCTGCATCAGTCAATAATCTCTTAAAACCTGCAGATTCAAATTGCATCGATGATTTGGATAACTTCATTTTAAACAGATTCCTTTAAGAAATCAGCTCCAGGACCACAAGAGGATTCATCTGATTTTTATAAATATGGAGTCTTACAAGTTCATTGAAAGTCCTAACCTGCTCAAAGAAAATGTCCACTCCTTAGTTATATATTAAGAAACCTAATCCATCGCTGCTTTTCAAATCACCAATGTTCTTCTTGCATCAGTCAACTAAGGCAAGACAATCCAATTCTTGATCCAACTAATCTGCTTGCTTATTTTAAAGCATTCAAATCCACCAAAAACTCTTCAATTGGTAGCATCATTTGACCAACTGCCAATTTCTTGGAATTTGTAACAAAGGTAAATGACATATTTGACACCAGTTTCAAACTGTTATCACACATGACAAATTTGAAAGGCCGCTTACAAAGATTCATAGCACGGAGAATTGACAAGAAATGGTTCCAGGCTCCTGAAGGTTCAACATGCGCAACTGAGTTTCAAAACAGGATATCTTTTTTTGACGAGTTCTGCATAAATAGTACCCTTAAAAAACAAGATCTTGATCACCAATATACAAAAACACAGAAAAGATTGGACAGAAAACTATTAAAAATACAACACTGAACGTTATTTATCCATGCAAAGATATTCGTATTGAATTACCGTTTAGTTCATATTTACATTACTTGTAAAAATTAATTATTTTATTTTAAATTATATTATTATTATAATTTATTCCACTCCAATCTAATTTATAAACTTCCTTGTTAGAGTTCTTCTGTTCCTGACCAAGTCTTCCTGTTCATCTAAGACTTGGCTTCCCTTACAATTTCTCGTAATTTTTTTAATTATTAAAAATATTGGTGTTTTTATTATTGAAATATTGTAATTAGTAATTTTTTTGTACTTACATTTCTAATGATATCCACGATCTTTTTTTAAAGAATTCAAAATAACAATTGAAGAAAAAATTATTGCAGCTGTTTTGTTTTTATTTATAATTGATTTTATTCCGTGGCGCCATCGAACGTCTAAGACTAACATAAAGGATCGTCTGCTTCTTCTAGGCACTCGCGCTTCAAAAACGTACGACAAAATTTTAACATTGCAGGAATAGGAAGAGGCGCCTCTCTATAGCGAAGCGACTTTACCCTCTCTGGTATTATGTTACTTGTTGTTGTAGGGTTTTCTTTCCAAAGCTTTACCAATAATGTATTTAGTTATATTTACGGAGAAATACGAATAAATAAATTCTTGGCTATGTCATGTGTTTTAAAATATTTTATAAATAATAAATATATTAATATAAACTCTAGGCAATATATAGAAGAATTCAGTTAACAAATCTAACTCCAGTCAACCGCGTAATGGGACCAGCGAGGGAGGCCCTCAAAATTATTATGGCTCTGCCATTGTTACCATCAGAGAGCATCCAAGAGGGACTAACCAAATCCGACTAAGAATTGTGATAATGGCCTATGTAAGTCGTGCATAAACGTTTTGTTATATGTGATGTACATAAATAATGCATATTAAAATTTATTTAGCTTGATCCAATGGATTTGGCCGCCCTTATTGGACTCGCTGATTACGCTCAACATTATTGTCTAAGTCTGTTTTATTGGATCGGAACAGTAACAGCGAACGTGCTTTTCGTCACTTTCCGTGTGGGGCCGATCTAAACGAACAAACAACGACAACGAACCCTTCAACGCCCAATTAAAAAAGATTTCACCAAACAATAACGCCATAAACGAATGGAAATACATAGGTTTATATTTTATATATCCCTAGTTCCTAATATATACTTTTATTAAACGGTGGGTAGATGTTTTGATCCCTACTAAATTTATATGAAGACTTTATAATAATCGAAGACACGCAGAGGAGAGATCATTTGTTAACTTTAAGAGGTCAAAGTATTCGATCTGGTCATAATAGACGATATCACCAAAACAACACGTAATATCTTTATTCGGAAATATCTATTTGAATCTTCTAAAATTTATAATAATTTTTATTTTTAGACGAATCCGAAACCTCTCGGAACAGTTTGAAAAGGGTGAGATAAATGTGGAACGCTTTCTGGAAGTTGCAAAGCACTACACTAATCCTGGCGGTGCACCAGTAGATGGGAATTATGAAGAAGCAAACGGTAATATAAGTTTTATCAAGGAAGATCTTCCTTGGTTTTATGTAGGGGTTTTTCTTATGAAAACGTGAAATACCTATCTTCAATCGAATGTTCAACAGGTGAACCCCACCAGCAGGCTGCGCAAAACTTGGTCAGGCCCCAAGGACTTGCAAACGTACCCCAAAGAGCTGCGCCGCCTAATGTGATTAGACTTCAACCTACTGCAAACGGTAATAACTTTAACGCCCCCTGCCCCCTTAATTGATAAACATGTGATAACTATTTCCAATCGAATGTTCAATAGGTGGAGCAAACAACAGACGAATCGCGATAGCCATACGTCGGCTACCACCCCGCGGCAATCAAATGTCCTCTGCCATGCCATTCAGGTTAGTGAGGAACCGAAATGGTCACATCCTTTTGGAACCTCACTATCCTGATAATGCACCTTCCGTGGTAGTGGATCAAGATGTAACACCAGTAGCAGTGGTGGAACAAGAAAATGATGCCAAAGAGGTTGCTCACGATGAACCTGTGGTAAATGATTATTTAAAAATTACATAAATATTGTACTATTCGCGACCGAAATCTATGGTTATGCTTCTATGCTCCCTAGCAGCGTCGGATGTAACTACTCGAATGGGACGAAATTTAATTGAATGTAATGTGGATGCTCGGGATGCTGGTGTTAAGCAAACGCTTCACGCAGTTTTGCCACTTAAACGGTTCAGCGAAGCTGTGCGACCTAGACCCGTTTCGGTCACGATTAAATGCTTTATGAAAGGCCTACTTATTACACTATAATATGTAATAAATCGGCTTATCTTAATGCGTTTTTAGTTACTATGCAACGCGTACTTTATTCGGTTGAATATTCTAATTTCAATTACCATTATTTTTTTAGGAAAACAATGAATTAGCCGCTGATGCATCTCTTCAACCCCAAATTGAAGACGTCTGTCTAATTTGCACTGTTAATAATCCAACCACTATTGTAATACCATGTTTGCATAACGCCTGCCGTGAGTGTCTCGCGAGGAGGGAACTACAAAACCGGTGCCCGTTTTGCAGGCAGCAAATTGAAAGTTTTCTAGATACGTAAAATAAAATAATTTTTTTTTGTAATTTTTAAATAAATCATGAAATAAAAACTTTAAAAAATGTTCCTCAACTTGTCATACTATGATCATACCAGGAAACTATATAGGTATACACTTGGAATGTCTAAGGAAGATTTTGCCGGTCCTGATGATGCCCGTAGAAACCGGCGTGACTTAAAGGTATATTGAAATCGGAAAATAACTTGCTTTCTATCGATTTCTACATGAAAATTATTTTCAAAAATGTTTCCCGATTAAACTAAAATTAAATAAAACCGCCGTCGTTTGCTAAACCCAGTTTTGCGCAAAGTTTTAAATTAATTAAAATTTTAGTTTAATCGGAAACATTTCTAGAAAATGATTTTCAGCCTTAATTTTAATGTAGAAATCGATAGAATGCAAGTTATTTACCGATTTCAGTATCCCTTTAAAGCCGGAGAACTAACGAGATAAAATCTCGTTCTTCGCTATCCTAATTCATGCCTTATTCGACGAAAACTTGTCATTAAGCCTAGTCCCGATTATTATATGTTATCTTACGTTCAGTAACTTGCAACAAATTCAACGGTTCAAGATTTAGAAACCGGTTTTTTACTGAACGATTTTTAAACTTCCGGTATGACGTTACGCTGCTCAACCGATTGAAACCATTTCAATCGTCTGGGCGAGCCGGTTCATTTGCAGCGTGACGTCACAATGTTAAGTAAAGTAATGGCGTTTAACCGATTGCGTGAGTACAGAAAAGCGTTCAGTAGCTCTTGACGTAACGCTGCAAACGATATGCAACGGTTCAGAAATGCTGCAGGTCCGATTACTCTTACTGAACGCAGCCCTGGTTTTCTCTTTTTGAACCATATAAATACCTGAAATTAGGTATCACAACAAATTGGGGTTTTTAAATTCACTTTCTGATAAGCCTTTTTTTTGCGCGGGAAGATCACGTATTTGTTACCATGGTCACGCATTCTCTTCAATGCAAATCTCGAGCCAATGAATTTAAAATGTGTTATGTCTTACACTCTACGTCATTTAAACGCCGCCTTTTTCTCTACAAGCTTTCGTAACACCATGCCAATTATGGCACCTTAGACATTCCAAGTATATACCTATATAGTTTCCTAATCATACCCATACAAATTCTACACTGTATATATATCTACTCTCAGTTTTGAAATCCTAATGGACTTTAAACGCTGAAAACAGTGATTGGTCGGCAACATCATTTTCACTATTTTTCATTTTCGTGGAATTATTCTCGATTTCTATGGAATTAACCCCGTAGTCGTTTTACCTCTGCCACTTCCTACTAGAATTGAGAACTGGGGAGTTGGGGAAATGGGCGACTCATTACCCCAACTGTTTATTACACCAACTTCGTAAAAACATTGGTTGGCGAAATTCTCGGTTGGGAAAATGCAAAGGCTCTGGCGAGTTGGGGGAATGGGCAACTCATTTCCCCAACTGTTCATTACGCCAACTTTGTAAAAACAAATTGGTTGGCGAAATGCTCGGTTGGGGAAATGCATAGGGTTTGCGAGTTGGGAAAATGGGTGACTCATTTCCCCAACTGCTCATTACGCCAACTCCGTAAAAAAATTGGTTGGCGAAATGCTTAGGGTTTGCGAGTTGGGGAAATGGGCGACTCATTTCCCCAACTGTTCATTACACCAACTTCGTAAAAAAGTTGGTTGGTGAAATGCTCGGTTGGGGAAATGCATAGGGTTTGCGAGTTGGGAAAATGGGCGACTCATTTCCCCAACTGCTCATTACGCCAACTCCGTAAAAAAATTGGTTGGCGAAATGCTTAGGGTTTGCGAGTTGGGGAAATGGGCGACTCATTTCCCCAACTGTTCATTACACCAACTTCGTAAAAAAGTTGGTTGGCGAAATGCTCGGTTGGGGAAATGCATAGGGTTTGCGAGTTGGGAAAATGGGCGACTCATTTCCCCAACTGCTCATTACGCCAACTCCGTAAAAATGTTGGTTGGCGAAATGCTCGGTTGGGGAAATGCATAGGCTCTGGCGAGTTGGGGGAATGGGCAACTCATTTCCCCAACTGCTCATTACGCCAACTCCGTAAAAAAATTGGTTGGCGAAATGCTTAGGGTTTGCGAGTTGGGGAAATGGGCGACTCATTTCCCCAACTGTTCATTACACCAACTTCGTAAAAAAGTTGGTTGGCGAAATGCTCGGTTGGGGAAATGCATAGGGTTTGCGAGTTGGGAAAATGGGCGACTCATTTCCCCAACTGCTCATTACGCCAACTCCGTAAAAATGTTGGTTGGCGAAATGCTCGGTTGGGGAAATGCATAGGCTCTGGCGAGTTGGGGGAATGGGCAACTCATTTCCCCAACTGTTCATTACGCCAACTCCGTAAAAAAATTGGTTGGCGAAATGCTTAGGGTTTGCGAGTTGGGGAAATGGGCGACTCATTTCCCCAACTGTTCATTACACCAACTTCGTAAAAAAGTTGGTTGGCGAAATGCTCGGTTGGGGAAATGCATAGGGTTTGCGAGTTGGGGAAATGGGCGACTCATTTCCCCAACTGTTCATTACACCAACTTCGTAAAAAAGTTGGTTTGTGAAATGCTCGGTTGGGGAAATGCATAGGGTTTGCGAGTTGGGAAAATGGGCGACTCATTTCCCCAACTGCTCATTACGCCAACTTCGTAAAAAAGTTGGTTGGCGAAATGCTCGGTTGGGGAAATGCATAGGGTTTGCGAGTTGGGAAAATGGGCGACTCATTTCCCCAACTGCTCATTACGCCAACTCCGTAAAAATGTTGGTTGGCGAAATGCTCGGTTGGGGAAATGCATAGGCTCTGGCGAGTTGGGGGAATGGGCAACTCATTTCCCCAACTGTTCATTACGCCAACTTTGTAAAAAAATTGGTTGGTGAAATGCTCGGTTGGGGAAATGCTAAGGGTTTGCGAGTTGGGGAAATGGGCGACTCATTTCCCCAACTGCTCATAACGCCAACTCCGTAAAAAAATTGGTTGGCGAAATGCTCGGTTGGGGAAATGACCGGTTGGTGAAATGCTTAGTCGGGGAAATGAACAGTTGGAGTTATGGCCATTTTTGGTTGGGGAAATGAGTAGTTGGGGAAATGCTTATTTCCCAAAAAATCTACTAACAGCGTTTTCCATTGGCCTGGTCCGAGCGATCGCGGACTGCTCGTAATTTTTTTTCGTTTTCCATTGGGTAGAAAAAACCTGCTCCGAGGGCGAGTGACGTCCTCCATTGGCGGAATAACTCTCTCGCTGACCACTCAAAACTGGTCTGTCTTCAGTTACGGAGCAACATTTTTTGCTCTCACAAGGATTTCGCGTCGGTCCGAGTAAGAGTCCTGACGTCATCGTAAAATCCCGAGCGGCCTCCGAGCGATCCCAATGGGAAACGCTATAAGAAAAGTCAACGTAAAATAAAGTTACGGATAAATAAAGCTAAGAAAAAAATCCAAGTAAAATGATCCAAAGAATAATACTTTAATCGTAACAATAATTTTTACAAAAAAAATTATCTTAGTCTTATTGTATAAGATATTGCCCTTAAAAAATCATTCATCTGGCGTGTACCATTTGTATATTCTTCGCATAAGCCTTTTAGTTGTATATGTGACAGACTGCCACAGAGCTGGTGTGCCATCAGTGATAGAGACGCATTTGAAGAGTCATTTGGGTTGTTAGCCCGACGGTCTGATCGAATCTTTGCAAGTAACTTCGCGACGTCGTTGAATTTAGTAGTGGAAAAATTAGAAGAAACTGGCTGAAATGTTATCACTGTAACAAATACGGACATATTTCGAAAATGTGTCAAAAACTGAAGATAACGTCGGGAGGAGGCAACGGAGGAAGAAATGGAAGCAGCAACAACGGCAGGGGTCTCTTCACGGCCAATGGCTCAGCTGCTCGCCAAAGCGGCCTGATACCAAGAGACTAGTGGCGGACTGGCCATAGAGTGAACCTGCCCGATGGCAGTTGGGCCCCACGGACCGTTCATGAAGTGGGCCCCTCAAACATGATAGCGTTATAGTTGTTAAAGCTGGGGCTCTTTGTCTTCTGGCAGCCCGAAATATTAGACCCAGTCCGCCACTGCAAGAGACATAGAAGATAAAGAGTCTGCCTCAGCGCTGCCCCCGTGGGAGGTTGTGGAAGTCGATGCAGCAGTGAAGGCAGGCGGAAGGGTAAGGGGGACCGTATTGAGGAGAAGTGATGATCTGGGATCCACTTGGGGTAGTTGGGTGCTGATGAATTGGAGTGCAAGGAGAGTTGCCTTGTATAGTAGATGCGGGTATGGGGACTCTGGCGAGTTGCGTAGTAGGATTGGGAGCCGCCAAATGTTGAGGTCGGTGGTGAACTGAGAAAGTTGTGCCAGTTGTAGTTGCGAGCCAGGGGTCAGGTAGATGCAGCGGTATAACAGCGAATGGTTGGGTGATATTGGCGACAAAGGGGCCGGATATCTTGGTGGTGTGAGGATTCTCCTATTGTAGTGGTGGCCATCCTCGGGGGTAGAGGCTTCGTACTAGAGTGGGCAATGTCCTGAATAGTACGATCACAGCAGGTGTAGCTGGTTTTAAATGAACTCTAGTACGGCGAAATATTTGTCCCTGGGGTGTTCGGATAATATACGAGCGAGGTTCAGGCCCAACAGAAAGAACAGTGGCGGGCAACCAGTTGCAAGTGCCAGCGAGGTAGAGAATCTGTTGACCAGGTTGCAATGGTCAGGCCCGGATTTAGGTTTTGGGGGCCCCTAGGCACAACTTGCGGTGGGGGCCCCCAAATCTTTGTAGTTAAAATAGCTTAAGTTTGCCAAGGTCCTAATGACTTGCTTCCCACATTAGCATTAGAAACGAAACAATAAAAATGAAATCAAAACATAACCCATCGAATGTTGTAAAGTGTAATTAAGACAAAAGGCACAGCGCAACCAATATTTTTCTTTAAAAAAAGCGAACTTTCTACAGGAACAGGAAAATAATTTGTTTACAAACTATTAGAAGGAACAGATTTTAAATGGGCCTACGTCTAATTCCAAGTTGAACAAAAGTATTAATAATACTCTCATGGCTTATTTTTCTCAACACATCGCTTTCCAAGCTGAGGAGAGTCAAAATATTCAATCTCCCTTCGTAGCCTATTTAGCACTAGCTTTATTTTTGAAAATGACCTCTCAGCTGAACAATTTGTTACCATTAATGTCAGGTAAATTCTCAAAGCAATCTCGACATTAGGAAATGAATCCTTTACATTGTGTTTCTTGAATTACTTGGTACATCCATCTCACCATGGAGGAAAAAACTACTATCCTAGAGAGGAAAAGAAGGCTAGCGAACAGTGGCTCAATTGGCCTTTGTGCCTAGTAGAGTGTCTCCACCTATCGCTGAACGGAATAACTATAGCTTTATAAAAATTCCGCAATGGCTGTCCTAAAATAGGAGGCGCTAAAAGCCTACGAACCAGGCGTAACGCCTGGGGCCTCTAGCGGATTTTCGTGCCGTACTTCGAACAATCGGCCTGTGCTAGAGGTATCGTATTTACCTCTCCAGAAGTACTTTCTTCCTCCATGATCTCACTAATTTCAAGGCAGTCTAACAATGTAAGTTAAAGTGAAGTAGAGTAGAACTCGTAATTCGAAAAAATGTGATAAACGTATTTAAACCGAACAAAATTGTTTGCACGTGTTTGGATTTTCTTGCTATAATGTTTTTAAAATTATAGTTTCCCATCATAGCGTACGTGGAAACGTAGAATTAGTATTTAGTAAGAATTAAAACGAATTATATATACGGTATATTAGTATTACCTAAACAATGTGGTCGTCTTGTGTGGTCGTTCAAACTACTACATCATAAAAAATATCGAACGTTTGAGGGAAACGATAAAGTTTTAGTTTCACTTTAGATTATGTATTGTAAGATTTTCGATTTTAAACAAAGGGTTAATTCAAGATTAATAAATTTGGGGAAAAATTTAAAGAACTTACCATAGATATAGGAAACGTATATAAAAGTCTAGATAAAATATTTCAAAGGGAGTGAATACGGAGGTGACAGCTAGCAAAAACGCGTAATTTCTGCGCTATCAAGAACTAATTTATGTATAAGAACGATTTTTTTGTTGTTTTTATTCAAGGAAGAAAGGACTGATTGAGTCTGAGAAGACCGCGAGCCCGGCGAAACACCATCTGATTAATCAGGGCGAGATATGTGTAACGGCCATGCCAACGGGGGGATACGTGGGGACAGGGGTGGGGACACCCGTGGCGGAAGTATTCCGACCACCCGTTGGGGAATTGGTAGTCGTCCTCACACGACCATCCACAAACTCTGCCTCCCGGACGCCTGGGATAACAGGAGTGAGCCACTACTCCCGGCAAGAACGATTTACTGTAGCTTTGAAGCCTGCTGCACTCATGTACGTTGTAGCTCCACCCTTTTTTTAATTTTAAGTACAGACCGCCATCTGCCGAGCCACTGTGAAACTATTAAACAAGATTTAACATGGAGGAATCCGTTACATCCGTAGATCCTTTATTCCGTTAACTTCGGCTTTATCGTTTCTTTTCATAAAAGGTGATATATGTAATGTTGAGTTAATTCTTATTAGTGAAATTCCAAACAGTTCCGGGATTATAATAAAAACTCGGTGTCATTTTCACTTCCCTATGGAAATCAGAATATCGTGGGTTCGCGAATATCGTGGGTTCGCGCCCGGCTCCCGACCGAACAGTTTTTAGATTGCCAGAAGCACGTGCTCAGTAAAGAATGCTTGTGTGGAAGGCGGACATAATTCCTCAGTAGATGGCGATGTCGAAGGTCCAAATACGAAACTCCGCCCATAAAATAAAAACAACGAGTACTTGACGCCTAGAAAATATGGCTCCTTGTTTATTACCTCTTGTATTCAGTGGCGGCTCAAGGGCCGGGCAACCTGGGCAACTGCCCAGGGCGCCGGTTTGAGAGGGGCGCCGAAATTGTGCTGTGCGCCTTTTAGGTTTACCAAAAATTGGATTTGTTTATAAAATTTTTAATGAAAGCATAACATAATTTGAAAAATCTTCAGCTAATTAGAAATACAAATCGTGTTCCCAACCAAAATGTCCAACATCGTCGATGAACGTTTTTTTGCGACTATTTATTTTACAATAGTAAATAAACCATAAAATTACGGTGCATATTTCTGACGGATGAAGCATTATCCTGGTATTTTCATTATAAACCAGGGTATATAATATTAAGAAGAAAAAGTAGTTGGGCGATACTACAAGAATAGAAGTGTGCCAGAATGTTTAGCCCGGTGTACCTAGCAACAGGGGCCATACCACCGGGGGCCTATCATCATAGTGCCCTACGCCAACGTCCCCAAGCCCGGACAGGTGACAAATCCAGCATAGGTAGTAGTACCCTACTACTGATGGTCGCACCTTTGACGCAAACCACTCAACCCAGCAAAAGGTGCAGCAGTGGGTGGATCAATTCTTACTTCACACACAGCGGTGGGATTAAGAGTGGATGCTGTAGCAACTCCAGCCGACACCCTACCTACGTAGGTAAAGAGTCATACCCTTTGGAGAGAGCTCTAAAGTGGAACGATGGGAACACAGCGGTCCACATAGCCCGGCACAGCTGGCACCGTAGATCCCGGTGTGCTCCAAAAAGCCGGGAAACAGGACCCCGTGCCCTCATACCGAGCCTCATACGGAGGCCCGCCACCCCACAGCAGGCTACCCAATCCGCCGAGGTGGCCAGTTTGCACGGGCCCTCTCCGTTAGCCTGAGCCGAAACTCAGTTTCCAGCCCAAACCTGACCAAAGTCGGAAGTGGAGGTAGGACCATTTGATCAGAGCTAACATCTCCCAGTGCGCCACCGCCCTTATGGGTTACAAGAGCCGGACCCCAACTCCCCGGTAAAGTCACCAGTTATTGCACATCCATTTAGGGCCACAAGAATAGAAGGAAGCCCAAAGTAATACAGTACTTCAATGTACTTGCTTGCTATTTCGTTGTCGTTTATCCAGCTTTATGATAAATAAACTAGCCATCTTCAAGAATTCTATTTGTTTCTCAGGCTATTATGAACCTGCATTTAATATTCTAAAATACATTTAAATTGTTTTCGATGGCTAGTTCCAAAGCAGTCTATCGGTACGATTTACTCTGTCGTGTGTCCGTGGTTACAGTTAGTCTCTTCTATTTTACGCGCACGCGCAGAAAGCCATTTATTAGTTTTAGTTAGATAGATATTAATTAGAGTCACGTGAATTGAATTAAGATGTCCGAGAAAAAGAAGCATTCTGGTTCTTTATATAAAAAAAGGAAATGAAGAGAAGTCATTGAAGCAGAAAAGCAAGCGACAGCTTTAAAAATGTTCATAAGTGTAGGCATATGTAACATAATTACTCATAAGTATGCCTCTGTATAACATTTCCATTGAAAAAAATTCAATGAGACCTTGTTTCACGCGGAACATATATAAAGCGAACCCTAAAATTCAAAAATGCTTATAATCCTTGCGCTATTGAAAAGGTTACCATGGAAATGAAATCATGTAATCGCGAGGCACAAGCTAAACTTGACATGGGCAAAGCCAGAAACGCGCGAGGAATTCTCACTAATTTCCGTTTCCATCAGTAAAGTTGATGACGCTTATTTCGTCACGGAATTGTAAGTGACATAATTAACGTCATATCCCGTGAACAAGGTTTCATTAACGAAAATGCTTTTATGGCATACTTATGAGTTATTCTGTTACATATGGTGTAGGCCTTAAAAAATCCCGCAAAAAGTGTTTTAATCAAGTTGTTAAAGCAATTAATGTAAGGAATAAAATAATTAAGTTTACTAAGAACAACCCGTGAGTTAAAAATAAAAATATCCATTATTTTTATATTTAACTCGCGGGTTCTTCGTAAACTTAATTCTTTTATTTCACATATATTAACCATGATACTATTCAGTATGGACATTATTATTAATGAACTTAAGGTATACTAGTCTTGCCACCTTACCTAGTGTTCGTACGGGGACCCCGACCCCGACCCCGAAAGTCGGGGATCCCCGACTTTTGTCCCCGACCCCGACCCCGACCTCGACTGTCGCAAATCCAGTCGGGGTTTTCCACTTTTCGGGGTTATGTTTTCGTAGTGTAATTTTAAATTTTCGCGCCGACGCACCCCGTTAAATCCTAAAAATATAAAATAGATAGGTTTCATGGGCAACAATAGAATGATCCGAATGACCTTCGGCTGATGCCGCTGACGTGGTTCTCGCTTAACGCTTGATTCGGACTTGAGTCGATTTTAAGTTTTAGTTTCATAATTGCCGTTGTTTCGGGCTCTCTCAGTCTCAGCTAAGGAGTGTGGAGTTACAATGTTTGTAAATAACTTGTGAATTTATAAAACAACTTATTTAAACAATTACAATGCCTAAGCTATAGACCTCTATTTTAAAATCTACCTATCTTATCTATTTTTACTATAGTCTTAGTCGATAATACAAAATAACGGTCAAAAATGCCGCCGATCAGTTTTGTAAAATATTTTCGGCGGCGTAATCGTCGGCCATTTTGGGTATGGAGATACAGGCCGGAAGGCAGGCAAGGCTGCCAGATTTCGATAGATCGAAACGGCCAACTCTCTCAAATGTTTTCGTTTTCAAAACGAAAATTTTGCGGCGTAGCTATCGAATAAGGCTATTACTAATAGTCCCTAGGCTCAGAAGCTGGCTTACACAAGAAACACTATCTAATTTTAAACAGTAAAATTTCGGTATTTTTATAATTTTTCTATTCTTAATAAGTACAAAGAATTTTCCATCCCCGACCCCGACCCCGACCCCGACTTTATTTTGGCCCCGTACGAACACTACACCTTACCTAGTGTTTCAAGCTCCATGTACCAGAAAGAAGGTATTAAATATGTTTACACAAAGTATTTAGAAAGTTATTATAGGGATTATTTATTGTTATGAAAACGGTAAATTTAGAACATGGACATGGTAATGTTTTTACGGGGGGGGGGGTAGTTTTATTTAGTCTCAAAATAAGAGGGGCGCCAAAATTCCCCCTTGCCCGGATGAGAAAAATGTCTTGAGCCGGCCCTGCTTGTATTGATGTCAGACCAACATTTGATATTTCTTAAAGAGGCTAAAACGTTTACTGAAGATATACACTTTTTAAGAAATCTTTCTGAATTTTTTCGTATTACTTTTTTTGATTTTTGACCATTTTGCGCCCTTCTCAAAGTGGCGCCCATGGCATGTGCCATGTCTGCCATACCCTAGTTACGCCACTGTACACAGTACAGAGATAATCCAACTATCCGTATAATCCGTTTCCGTTAATCTAAAAACTGAACACGATCGGCTAAAAACGCGACGGACATTTATCTACGGTTATTACTACGTTAGTAGCCGCCGGACTCAGGAAAGCAAAATTCGTATTTGAAATCTTGGATAATACTAATACTTTATTTATAATTATCCCCGATTTATCAAAAAATCTTTTCCGTGATAGAACAAAACAAAAGCAAGGTTATAAAACAACCTAAAAAGGGGCCCCCTGGAACTCCTCAGGGCCGTAGCTATGTCTCAACAAATCTTGTGAAATTATTTTTTTTTTTTTTTTCAATCCTTTGGAATTTTTTTTAAATTTTTTGTGGGGGCCCCCTTTTTGTGGGGGCCCCTAGGCACGTGCCTACGATGCCTACCCTTAAATCCGGGCCTGGCAATGGTGGATGCTCCTGAGTTCTACCAGCGTTGTTGGGTTTCCAGCATTAACCGTTTTGATTTAGTTGGGAAGTTGAGACGTAAAGTTTGTTTGTATGTGGTTAAAGGTGTTCTAATGCGGCGACCCATGCATAATTCAGCCGGAGATGGTAATGGACCCTTTGGCTTCGACCCGTATTCCATGAGTACGTAGGATAAGTCTTTCCCATCCTGCGGGCCTTGATTAAGGCATTTTTTATAATAATAATAATAATAATAATAATAATAATAATAATAATAATAATAATAATAATAATAATAATAATAATAATAATAATAATAATAATAATAATAATAATAATAATAATAATAATAATAATAATAATAATAATAATAATAATAATAATAATAATAATAATGATAATAATAATAATAATAATCAGCTAGGCTAATATCCAAGTCATCGTCTGAATGGTGCGTTCTGTCATGCCATTCGACTGCGGATAATAAGGCGAGGACGTGATATGGTGAACACCCCATTGGGCCAAAAAGTGTTTAAACCCTGCGGAATTAAAAGAGATTATACGTTGTGGAAGGCCATGCCGCGCAAAATGGGGTGCCAGGAAATTTACAATTCTTGAGCTTCGACAAATTTTGAAAAGTAGTCGACTAGCAGAATGAAGTTTTGGTACTGTACGTGGAATAAGTCAGTCCCCGCTGTCTCCCACGGTAACGTGGGAACTGGATGGCAATATTAGCACGCGCTCTGTTATTGCAAATGTCACAGTTCTCGGCCATTCGCGGCCAGTAGAAGTGTAGTTTTGCCTTGGCTAGACTGGAATTTATGCCCTGGTGTGCTCCATGAATCAGAGCCAGCACCGCAGGTTGTTGTGATTTTGGTACCACTAAACTTGAACCTCTGTATACTAAATCAACCATTACATTTAGTTCATCTTGGTGTGGCCAGTATGGGCGTATGTCTGGCTTGAGTTGTTTTGACAATCGTGGCCAACCAGACAGAATAAATTGGCAAATCTGTTGTAGCACTTGATCCTCAGTAGTGGCATTGCGGTATTTCTTCTGTTGGATTACAGGAAAGGAGGACATGGCATATACCGCAGAATAGGGGCCATCTAGTTGGTCGGTGTTAGTAATGGTGTGTGGCTGTGGAGCTCGTGATAGCATGTCAGCGATTTGCAATTGTGCGCCAGGTACATAAACAAGCGCCATCTTGTAACGGAAAAGGCGTGGTGACAAGATATGCTATCCCCAATAAAGGATTATTATCCGTTTGGACTGTGATTTTCACACCAGCAACGTAAAAATGGACTTTCTATGAAACATATTTTGTTAATTAAAAAACTACTAAATCGATTGTAAACGATGTTGCAACAAATCATTTAGAATTTCCCATCAATTTACTTCCCTAAAGTCATTCATTAACTAAGTTTGAGATTTCTATGTAGTTGCTTCTATTTATGTATAACTTACTTGTGGCATATGTAACATAATTCCTCATAAGTATGCCACTAGCTCTATTTCTTCACTAACGGTTTGTTTCACAGATATTGCGTCATCCATACCCTACGTAATATTTGACGTCGTATTTGATGTCATATTTGACGTCATCGAATCTCAAATGCCGATTATGCCGTCGTATAATTAGCTCTACGTCTGATAAACCGACGGCCATTATTTTAGTAAACAAACCGGTTTGAACAACCAAGGCTTAGGAGCAAAAATGTACTACAATATAGTGTCAAGTTCTGTTATTGTAATTAATTTGCAAATTAATGAAGTTCTCGGAGACTCACGTTCTAAAATAAATTTGCATTGTCAAATAAAAGATGCAGGTTTATTGGAAAAATAGTTGAAATTCTGGTTGAGCTTTTCTGGCGCATCTACAAGGTGGGAGTCTTTGAAGATTCTTTTGAGCCTAGGCCTAATTCTTTTAGGCTTGATATGGGTTTTAATAACGCTGGTGGAATATCCCACTTCGACGTCTTGTTCCATTTTCGGAAAGCGATCACTTATTGGTCATTATCCCCAGCCTTTTATTTTTCTAAATTACTCATTATTTAACTTCATCCGCACAAACCGAGCGAGTTTATAAATTTCAATAAAGCTACATTGGGCAGACTAAAATTCCGACGTAAAAAATTCCTTCTCAATTTAGAGGTTTTCCATTGGCTTAAATACATATGTTAGTAGCCAATAGTGTGACTCCCAAAATTACTAGGATGAATAAAAATGTTAAAATCTAACGTATTCCACCTTTTTACTGGTTCGTGGTGAAACAAACCGTTAGTGAAGATTTTGAATGGAATAAAGGTACAGTGGCATAATTATGTTACATATGCTTGTGGTAACAGCTTTTTAAATAGTCATTTTTCCTACAGCACCTTATAAAATTGAAAGGCAGATAGACGTGTGATAGAGAATATCGGTTGTTCATTATTATTTCAGTGTTAATTTTCTACGTTATATTTGGCAATCTGTATAAAATTTATAAAAATACCTAGTTTTAATTTCTATAGGAGATGTTACAGTTTTTTTTACTTAGGGTAAATTAGGTAAGTCGTGAATATTATAGTGATATTCTTTAGGAAAGTGAAAATTTTACAAGCCAATATTCCTAAAGTTGCGTTGGGTAAAGGTAGCTCGTGATCAAAGTTGGCCATGCTATAACTAGACGCCGAACCGTTTTCTCTTCGGTACGACCCTGATCTCTTGGTGGGGGTAATGAGCATATTTCAGAAATTATCTCAGGATTTACTTCGACGCCACTGGATGTAATAACATGGCCAATGTATTTGGCGCGGCTTACAGCCAGTGCCATTTTCTTTATCCCAAAACAGAGACCCACTTCATGAGCACGCTGCAGTACACGAAAAAGAGTCGGTTTGTGGGCATCAAGATCTGTGGAAGCGATGAGGAAGTCATCCGTTGAGATATGGACATCCGGAAATTCGTCTTGAGGGAAGAGCTGGCGTAAAGTCTGTTGGCAGAGTTCCGATCCAGTGACAAGACCATTAGGGTACCGGAGATACCGAAAGCGGTCATAAGGTGTAGCAAATGTGCAGAGATGGGAGCTTTCAATGGTGAGCGCAATATGCCAGAACGCACTTTGCACATCCAATACAGTAAACACGGTTTTTCCGCTAAGTGAGGAGAATATTTCCTGGGTGGTAGGCAGAGGAAAAGGTTGATTTGTCCATAATTAGCTAAATCCTAAACAAATTTTAAGAAATTAGAAAAACTTACTAATAACTCGTACCAATAGGTCTTCGAGCAAACAAAAAACGCGAATCTCGGATCAAAATGTTGCCGTTTCACGGAAGCATTTAATGTACGGGGGTCCAGACAAATACGGACAGAACCATCTGGTTTCGGAGTGACCACCATGGGGTGCACCCATTCGGAAGGACCAGTTACCGGTGTTATTATAGCAAGTTCTTGCATCCTAGTTAATTCCTGACGGACAGCATCCCGGAAGGTATGAGGAACTTGGTGTGCAGCACTGATGGAAGGGTTGGGGTGTTCCTTGAGATCTATGTGATGTTGGACGGTAAATTTACCAACCTTGTCAAAAACTGTATGGTACAATGTCTTCAGTCGAGTGAGGGATAGGCGACGGAGTGACAGTCATCTCGGAACTAGGTGAATGAGTGGTTGCAGCAAAAAGAGTTTTTTGTAGGGCAGATATAAGCGTGTATTGAGGAGGAGGACCCAACGGGTGTTGGTGGTGTTGTATAATTCCCAACTGAAGGGCTGCAGAAGCTCTAAGAATTGGAACCCGATTGTCAGTGGTCACGTAAAATGTGAAGACAGATGTAGCAGTGTATGAAGTGCAGGGAATGTCGATAACGCCCTCCATAGGACCCGAGCGCCCGTATCAATTTTAAAAGTTGTAGGAGTATCAAATAAGTATATACAGTCATAGATTTCATCATCCTTTATTGGGTGCTTAATCAAATGATCCAGAGTAAGGCAGTAACAATGATATTCATTGTCAAAGGTATCGTCAAAATGTGAATATTGTGAAGTAAAGTCTGGTTCATAAGAAGGCCCATTATATTGATCAAAGTACGAGAGTTCTCCAGGAGGAGGATCTTGCACGAGTTCTGATTCCAAGAGTTCATGGGCCGACCGGCACATAATGCCCCAACGACCCGTTCGGTGACACTTTAAGCATGTCGAGAAGCGTGCAGGACACGGGCGAGATCCATGAGGAGGGTGGCCACAGTTTGGACACGTAGGGGCGTGGAAACGTGCAGAAACAGGTGTCGTAAAGTTGGTTGGACGGGAGAGAGCGCCAGGTAACTGTGTGCGGAAAGCGCGGGGATGCGGATGCCTGGGGTTAGTGGTGGCATGGTGATGAGCTGACCGAAAACCAGGGTGATCACGCGGAGGAAACGACGGGCCATTGCGTTGGTGATGGCTGTAATTTGGAGTATGGGCCCGAAAAGGTGGACGATGAGGTCGTTGTTGAAAGTGAGTAGAGCGTTGGCGATGTAAAGCGTCTAAGGAAGCCTCTGTAGATAGGGCAATCGGAGGAGCAGGTCTGGTGTTGCAGTCATTACCCCTGGTGCCCGCATGTTGCGTGGAGACTTCATCAGTCTGACATCTTTGGACAGCATCATTGAGCGTCATTGCGTAGTCCACAGACCATTTGGGTAGCGATCAAAGAGTTCAGTAAGTCCCCAAAATCACAACATTGAGCTTTAGTTTTCAGGTCTGTGTAGAATTGGTCAAAAGTTTGTACAGCAGTTTGCTTCGTTTGAAAAAATGTATAACGGAGATAAGTTAAATTTTTATGCGGTAGATAGTACATGTCAAAAGCAGAGATAATCACAGCTACAGTGCAATCGTCATCAACCTCATTGATGGGCAGGGCCGCAGAGTCTTGTAAATTCGAAGACATTCCGATCCTAAGACGTGTAAAAACGTTGCACGTTGTTGTGCGACGGTGTCCTTGTCCAATTTCGCGGCAACAGAATAAATTTCATAGCGTTCTTTATACGCAGCCCATGACGAGGCAGGATCTGCGCCAGGTATAAAAACTTGAGGACTTTTAATAGTAGCAGGGGGTAGAAACGTACGCGAAATGCGTTGTCTCATGCGATTCCCTAGTGGGAGAGGTGGGGGACTGGGGGTGGAAGTTTAGTCTGAAAAGTTTCAGCGGGTTCGTCTGCTTCGATATATGGACCTCGTGTCCTCGTTCGGGCCTCGGGTTAAAAATGGATCACGCTTTTTGTCAAAAGAAACAACCCAAATCTAAAAAGCCGAATGGTTAGTATTACAATTTTAATTATCATCGATGTAGTCATAAATTGTTTGTCTTAAATATAATTTCAGTGGTAAACTTTAAAAAACTCTTCAAAATTAATATCTTTGCCCAATGAAGAGATTGAATCTCCTGATAAACCTTTTGTAAAAATAAGTTTTAAATGCTTAATTTCAAATGTTTTTCTATATTTTTATTCTTTTTAAACAGCTTTGCTTAGAAAAAAATTAAGGCTATAGTCAGTTGCAGGCTAAGAAAGACAAAATATATAGTACAGCCGGCGCAAGGATACCTCAGACCATTTCTGGACAGTCGACCGCGCGAAATTTGAATTTGACCACTTTACGGTCAATTTCAAATTTCGTGATTTTCATCGTATCTTCGCGCCATCTAGGAACCGAAATTGGAATCTATTTTTTAATTTCATGTTGTCACGAGTTTAATTACTGAATACATCCGAAATATTTTGCTAAAGAAGGTACGATAATGGAATCTCCAAATATTTTAAATAGCCCAAGAGGTTACTATAAAAAGCACGATAAAGGTTTATTGTTAGCAAGTTAAGAGAAAAACATAATTTTAAACGTCTATAGCTCGTTAAGACAACGTTACCCCCCAGAAAGCGTGGTAGCTATTTTAAAAGAAACTGCCAATTTAACTGGTAAGACGTATAAATAAATTTACAAAATTAAATAATTATACATACTATTTTAAATTTAAGAATGATAGGAATCCTTGGATAGGAATGCCTTATCTTTTAAATTTGCTTGCCACCACCATTATGAAATTAAAAAATAGAGATTCCAATTTTGGTCTCTAGATGGCGCTGAAAGACGAGAAAAAGGGCAAAATTCGAATTTGACCGTAAAATGGCCAAATTCAAATTTCGCGCGGTGGAATGACCGGAAACTATCTGAGGGATCCTTGCGCCGACTGTACTATATATTTTGTCTTTCTTAGCCTGCAACTCACTATAGAGGTCGGCGGAACGAATAAATTAACCGGCAAAATTTCGATTAACCATAAAAAGTTTGGTTAACTGTTTTTTATGAACATTTTATAAGAATAATTTAATAGGGTTGTTAATTTTCCGGAAAAATAAAATGCGGAAAAATTTCCAGAAAATTTTCCGAATTGCGGAAAATTGTCCGCAAATCGGAAAAATAAAAAATTAAAACATAAACTACTTTTCAAGGGTTTTTAATGTTTTAAACTTTTTATCGATTTAAAATGACTAATATCAGTAAACATACTACAAAACATTAATAGTGTTACATTTCAACCAGTTTAAACTAGTCTATAGGTTTAATATATATCTATAGGTTTAGTTTTACTTTTAGATTAGAAAAAATGGGGTGAAAATTCCGCTTTATTTAAATTTGCAAACAATATATTAGACAAATCATGGAATGAAAACGTTTTTAATATTTTTCGGAAAAATACGGAAAATTTTCCGGAAAAAAGGCCTCGGTAATTTTCCGGAAAATTTTCCGAGCGGGAAATTTTCCGACTTACAACACTAGGAATAAACAACGATTTAACATGCAAAAATAATCGTTTTTTTCGTATTTCTTTTGGATAATTTGCGGTTTTGAATAAAAATAAATAATTGGATAATTCCTTATTCAAACGCCGATCTCTAATTAAGGCAAATCCAATAAAAAATGATGACAAATGAAGCATTCCATTAGGCCTACTTATCCATATTTACAATTGAAGGCACCAACGTTATTAATAAACTTCGCTACAATTTCAATTTAACCCAACTTATGATTAAAGATGATTTGTGATAGTTCTTACAACTCTTGAATTGGCAAGATTTTCCCATATTTAGTTTACACCTTGGTAAAATAAATTTCCAGTAAAATAAAGAAAATTTACGCTTCAAATCAAACTTGGTCGAAACACCTCGGGCCTCGTCCTCCAGTCCCGATTTCTTTTGTTTAGACTGCCAGCAGCCAGCACCGACCTCGGATACGAGATTTAAAACTGAACCGAACTGAATTTTTCAGACTTTTTAGCCCCACGCTATTATATTGCCCCCCGCAACTAGGGAATCGTATGGTTAGACGGGAGCCCGTAGGAATCTCGCTGAATTTCCAATCTAGGGTAAGTAGTTTAGATAATCTTTGATAGTAGGCATACTGGAAGAATGTCCAAAGCCGCGGCTTGAAGAAAATGAGGTGTAGCAAGGCTTAGCGAAGCGCGAGCGATAAGCTAGTAAAAACTCGTTTTAATAACCGCAAAGCTATATTGAAAAGGGATAAATTGATCCCGTCGCTGTCACCATATTGTGGTGTTTGGTTATATATTAAAGATGAACTTAGATTAGTAAAACCGATTTAATAACATGACTGGTTGCTCTGGTCTAGCAGCATACAAGAGGTGGGGGAGCATTCCCCAGTTCCCCAGAAACCAACTAGCAGAGAGTGTAAAGTCGCTTCGCTACAGAGAGGCGCCTCTCTTTAAAAAATCCGTGGTACGATTTTATTCGCCGAGAATGTCCACAATTCCCGGGCGTTTGATGGCGCTAGTAGTATCTCCGGCACGCGCTAGATTAGAGTTTGAGAAGACGCAAAAAAGGAAGAGTGTTTTTGGTATTTTTGCGAGTTTAATTTATTTTGAAATGTCTTGTTCGGCTAAAAATTGTAAATCGAATAAAAAGGTAACCACGCGTCAGTCTTTTTTTTTTCAAGTTTCCAAGGGATAAAGACCGGTGAATACGCGTTTTAATTTACTAAGCCTATTCTAATACATTAACATTTCTTAAAACTTAACATTTTGCAGCCACCTGCAAAATGTTAACAGTGAAAACCTCCAAAATAAAACTACAGATTACTTACACTTTAACCACGTATTTTGCGGTCTTCATTTCACTGACGATTGTTTTATGAATATCAAAACCCAAAACAGGCTTACACCATTAGCTACACCTACTATTTTTTTTGGGAAATTCCAATGAAACCACGGTTTTCCCTAGGTAAACTGAAGGCAAAAACATATCCCGCCATGGTCTCTTACTGCCTAATGTTCATTTATAATTAATTCAAATAGTAGCAAATGAAAATGCACCTGAAGATCATGTTACAACTACAATCTGGTGTAAGGTAAACGCAGCACTACAAATGCCAAATTATACCCTCAAAAATCAATTCAACGAAGAAAATGATAATTTATATAAAATATTCACAATGATGAACACTAGCTTTAAATGAAATTTTTTTTACAGTGGATAAAGTCAATTCCTATGAATTTAAACCCAGAACTATCTATTCAATTCTATTCCATTTAAATATATTTGTACTGAACATAATTATAGCCATTCAACTAAACATTTTGACAATAATGAAAACGATAACATTGAAGGTTTCGTAGACTTCGGTCCATATGGAAGGTCAAAATAGTACGCAAATCAGGCCCTAGTGTACATGGTGAATGACATAAAACTGAAATTCAAACCACCAATTGGTTACTTCCTCACAAAAGATACTTGTCCCGAACAGACTTTGAAGATATTGCTTCATGATTGCGTAACTCACCTAAAACGTATTGGCCTTATTGTCAAAGCTGTAGTCTGTGACCAAGGAACAGGCAATCGAAATTTGTTCAAAAGTATGGGGATATCAGTGGAAAAGCCATTCATTGAAATTGATCCTCCACATCTCTTGAAAAGTGTGAGGAACAATTTCAAACGGTATCCCATAATAGTGGAAGGCAATCTAGTTTCTTGGGCATTCCTAGAACATTTTTTCAAAATAGACTAAGAAATTGGTAAGTTTCAAAGCACACATAAGCTGAAACGTAAACATATCAAGTTACCAGCATTTTCTAACATGAAAGTCAGTTTAGCTGCCCAAATTTGCAGTCAAAGTGTTTCTAATTCAAATGGCCTGTTCACTGGGATTAGGAGAGTTAACAATTGAAAGCACATACACAGCAGAGTTCCTCTTACACATGAACGGCCTTTTTGATTGCTGCAATAGCAGGACATTAAACAATGAAACACACTGTAAGAGAGCAATGACTGATCAATACATCCACATACCAATGCTGAAAGAAAAATTGGAAAGGTTTAATATATGGTAGCTTCAGAACTGTAGGTATAAAACCTTACCTTGTATTGAAAGGTGGAAACTATCAATTCAGTCTTTGCTACTCCTATGGAATGATATAAATTATAATTTTGGTTTTAAGTTCTTAGTAACTGGAAGAATTGGTCAAGATTTTTAGAAAACTACTTTGGTTCCATTCGCCAATAAGGAGACAATTGAGATCATCCAAATACTCAACAATACCAGGCAGCATACAGAGCTGCATCAGTCAATAGCCTCTTAAAACCATCAGATTCATATTGAATTTACAATTTGGATGACTTTATTTTAAACAGACCATGATGAAGATTTGTCCAATTATGATAACCATTGGGTTTTGCAAGGTAAAGGACAATTCACTGACGATATTTAGAAATTTTCAAAGCCATTGAAAGTCCAAACCTTCTAAAAGAAAATGTTCTTAATTATATTTCAGAATATTTAATTCACCGCTGCTATTCAAAACACCAATGTTCTACCATGGTTTTGGTATATTTAATTAAAACTTGGCCAGCCCATAAAATATTCCACTTTAGATTCCACGAATTTCTTTTGTTATATTAAAAAAGTATAGTTGTTAATATTGAAATGAAATAGGGAGGGATTTTTCTTGTACTTACTTTTTATATTTCTTACGAAATCAACTGTTTTACTTAAATAGTTAAAATAATTCAACATCACAGCTGACTGAGCTGAATTCAACTTTAACCTACTGAGAGCAAAATTTATTTTTCTTTGATAAGCAATTTTACAGTGCCATCGTGTGTCCGGGAATTGCAAACACTGTCGTCTGCTTCTTCAACGCTCTCATGGGGAAAAAACGTACCACGAAATTTTAACATTACGGGGATAGGAAGAGGCGCCTCTCTGTAGCGAAGCGACTTTACACTCTCTGCAACTAGCCTCCAAGAAAAACGCGTATAAAATAAAAGCTACTGAAATTGAGAAAAAAAAGGGGGGGGGGGGGGGTCAATTTATAAACGGAAACTAAAAACGTACCAAAATATATATTGTAGAGAATAGTAAATTTTAAAATTTAACAAGGATTGAATTTTTTTTATATAACGATGGAGAAATTCCTGGCTAAGCGAAACGATAATTTATCTTTTAGACCGAAAGGAAATTCCTTTCCAAACTTGAAGATCAGTAGCGGCGCTAAGGGTGGGCTGAAGTGGGCTTTAGCCCTCGTGCATTTCTGAGAGGGGCCACATATTTATATTAAAAGGGCCACATATTCATAATTAAGAAGACTCATATTTTAATTTACGAATTTTCATTATCTCTAGAAATTTGTTTTATTGCGAAGAAACGTTTTTCTGGAAAAAATCTTTCAAAATCAATTTGTTTACTCAAAAAGGTAGTAGACCATAAACATATAGATTCGGGAGGAAGGTAGCGGAAATTGAGAGAAAGTTGAAAAGAAAGGGGCTTATGGGAATTTACGGAAATATCCCAGGCATGCACGTGTCCCCTCCAGGTCAGATACAAGGTCAGTAGGGGGTCCAAAAAACGCGACGAGAGCCGCAACAATAAAACGACCTTGCTCTTCTCGCTTTCTAGAAAATTTTGGGTTTTTTCGATTTCAGCACTTTTGCGAAATATGGTCAATCCAAGGTTCCCACTAAGGGCCACAAAATTCTTAGGATTTTGTGGCCCGGCCACAAAATTCTTAGGGGCCACAAAATAATTAGCCCACCTGTGAAAAAACGTTAGCGCCGCTACTGTTGAAGATGAGTCGATTTTCTTCGGTAACTCTGTAGTTCCGATCACCGTTTAGTGTCTTCAAGACGCGGACCGATAAAGCCTTGATTGTGTGAACGTTGTTAAAATGTCGGGTTACTTGATTCTTGTCGCTGTGGCTCCTTATATCAAGTAAATGTTCTCTAAAGCGATCACCCAGACGACGACCGGTTTCGCCGATGTAAAGCTTATTACAGACTGTGCGAGACAAAGCGTAAATCAAGTTGGACTTCGTACAAGAAAAAAAACCCTTGATGGAATATTTCGATGACAACATTCAAGTTGGAACCATAGCTCGAGCTACCTGAAGCTCAGCCCGATTTTTTCAAAACGCCGATGAGTCCTTTTAAACGATCCTTGTTTAGGCGGGTTATATTTGAATGCTCAATCAGCCGGGTCCACCCCTGGTCAAGCATGGTATTCCGATAAAATGGACCACAAAAAATTGATTTCTAACATTATCCATTCATTCATCCATCATAAGATGTTGAAACTTTGCAGTCCATCTATAGTGTATGTCGGCCTTGCATAGGGCAAATAATGGAGTAGAGCCAGAGTAAACGTCGAGTAAAGCGATTGTAAACTTCGAGTAACGCGAGTGTAAACTTCGAGTAACGCGAATGTAAACTTCCGAGTAACGCGAGTGTAAACTTCGAGTAACGCGAATGTAAACTTCGAGTAACGCGAGTGTAAACTTCGAGTAACGCGAGTGTAAACTTCCGAGTAACGCGAGTGTAAACTTCGAGTAACGCGAATGTAAACTTCGAGTAACGCGAGTGTAAACTTCGAGTAACGCGAGTGTAAACTTCGAGTAATGCGAGTGTAAACTTCGAAATGATAATTATTTTCGTCGACGTTTCGATGTAAAAATAAATGCGATTCGCGTTTTCGATGTAAAAATAAATGCGATTCACGGTTTCGATGTAAAAATAAATGCGATTCACGGTTTCGATGTAAAAATAAATGCGATTCACGGTTTCGATGTAAAAAAAATCGATTCGGCGTTTCGACGTATAAATTTGTTAATTTGAAAATTTTGTCCTGGATGGCATGCCATAGAAAATGACCAATAAGTGATCGCTTACTGAAAATGGAACAAGTAGTCGAGGTGGGATATTCCATTGAGTTGGGAATATTAATCTAGAGGTCCAATCAAAACATCGAATTTCAGTATTTCGCGAAACAAGTTTTTAAAAAATAAGAATACTGCCAGAACTTCATTAATTTGCAAATTAATTACATTAACAGAACTTGACACTTTATTGTAGTTCATTTTAGCTCCTAAGCCTTGCTTGTTCAAACCGGTTTGTTTACTAAAATAATGGCAGTCGGTTTATCAGACGTAGAGCTGATACTACGGCATTATCGGCATTTGAGATTCGATGACGTCAAATATGACATCAAATATTAAGTCAAATATTACGTAGGGTACGGATGACGCAATATCTGTGAAAGAAACCGTTAGTGAAGAAATAGAGCTAGTGGCATACTTATGAGTAATTATGTTACATATGCCTATAGTTGTTAATATTGAAATGAAAAAAGGAGTGATTTTTCTTGTACTTGCTTTTTATATTTCTTGCGAAATCAACCGTTTAACTTTAGAGTTAAAATAATTCAACATCGCAGCTGATGAAAAATTTGTCCGACGGTCCATATGGCCGACTGAGAAGTCGGCCAAATGGGCAGTCGCCCAAATGAGCAGTGCATTTGACCGACTGCTCATTTTTCCGACTACTCATTTGGCCAACTGCTCATTTGGAATTTGGACGATACTAGGTGCGTTTGGCTAGGTACTGTCCTCTAGGTCGCGTTTTAGAAGGCCCAGCTTGGTTATAAAGAACAGGGCTGGGGGGCGTCGGTCCGGCCCCCCAGCGCTCGAGGGAAGTGAGTGCGCGGCGCCGTCAGGCGCCAATACTTAGAATACATTGCCCGTTCTATAAGTCAACTTAACACTAAAGACACAGAGAAGGACAGGCTATATTATAAGAGTCGGTGAAATGAGCAGTCGTTCAAAAGAGCAGTCGTTCAAATGAGCAGTCGTTCAAATGAGCAGTCGTTCAAATGAGCAGTCGTTCAAATGAGCAGTCGTTCAAATGAGCAGTCGATCAAATGAGCAGTCGTTCAAATGAGCAGTCGTTCAAATGAGCAGTTGGTCAAATGAGCAGTTGGTCAAATGAGCAGTCGGTCAAATGGGCTGCTCATTTGGCCGACCAGAATTTCGGCTAAAAGAGTAGTCGGCCATATGGTCTGCTCATTTGGCCGACCGAAAAGTCGGCCAAATGGGCATTTGGACATATGAGCAGTCGGCCAAATGCACCCCACCCGCTGACTTTACACTCTCTGCTATCTTTGTTGTAATCTAAAAGAAAACGCTACTAGTTCCATTTTATAAATGTAGATGGCACTAAATTTTCGAACCTACAAAGTCTTTTCTGCTACAAATTCTGCCAGTTAAAGGCTTATCCTCAAAGGGCGTTTGGGTTCTCTCAGGAAAAAATATTCAAATAAAAATTCCCCAAATAAAATGGCATCATTTACAAAAATATCAGTTACTTCATTGGGTAGATTTGTTTACTGTCGGATGAATCTTTTGAAGTACAACCAAAATATTAAGGTAACAAGGTTAATTTTAAAACAGTAAACGAAAATAATTTTTGTCCTCAAAATTAGACCTTATCAACAAGAACCATTTCAAGTTCAAACGAGCTAGAGAAACTGAAATCTGCAATAGGGCTAACACAAAATCCTTTAAAGGATAAAATACCCCAAGATTCTGACTATGAAGTTATTTACAATGTGAAAAATCTTGCAAACTATATCTTACTAGGAAATTGCGGAGCTATATTCACAGCAGCAGTTTCTTTTGGAGCCCTAGCTCTAGGAAATTTTGAACAATTATCATTTTTATATCCGGTAAATTCCAACGGAAGTTTTTTCCAGTTTGAAACAAACTTTGAAAATAACGTTGGGTTGTCAGCATTATTCATTCTGAACTCTGCAATACTATATGGGGTACATAATCTACCTCTAAGAATATACTACAGTGAAGAAAAGGATGACTTTATTTTAGTTTTTCAAAGAATGTTTCTTCCCTGGTTAAGGTATTCGATACAATGTAAACCTGGAGATATTAAGCTAATAGGAAAATCTCAAATAACATTTTTCTTAGGTCAATATAAATTAGGAAGGAAGCGCTTATATTTGTTCGATTATTATTTTAGATTCCCAGCATATTATAATATGTTGTTGGGCTATGATAAATCTGAATAAATACCCTTTACATGTAAAATTTTCAAAAGTTTTAAGAAAGCGCTAAATTTTTAAATATTTATTGTAGCTTCATAAAACGAAGAACAATTTAATGATATTGATTAAACAGGATACCATTTTAAAATGTCATTATGCTTTGCTATTATGCAAGGCCTATAAAAATATATCTACTTAGAAAAAAATATCAATTTACATTTTGGTTTTTTCTTTTTCTTTCATTTGTGTAAAAACTTCCACAAAATGCTTGGCTCACTAACTAATTGTTGACTGTAGAAACATACATGAGATCACTGTCAATTATGTTAAATATACTAACTTGCTAAGTTAGTTTTCTTTTTCTTAAATTTGGGAATTATTTTTTCTACATCAGTCCAATGATCCAATCACAACAGGGGAGAATTTGTCCGAACTGTGAACGTTCGTAGTCTGAAAAATATTCAATGTTTTTTAAAACTTCCAATTTTGAAAATCGGCACATATGTTATTGGAAATCATCACCCTTAGATTTTTGAGTTATACCTTGCTTAGAATGTGAATGTTTAGATTAAAGTTAATAAAATGTGCCATGAAATTATCTATAATTTTGAAACGGTAAAAAAATTATCCAACAACGAATATTAAAATTTTGATTTATTAAAATTTATTATTAACCAATGCTAGCATTTGATAAATTTGAAAGAGAAAATGTGTAGATCTCACCTTTCTTCATTTTTATTCCTGAGTTGCTCTTCAATTTCACTAAGTTGATTTCGTATTGCTCGCAAAACACTGGAATGATTTGTGCCAGTTGGATTTGACTCCAATTTAACAATTTCATGATTTAATTGTCGCGACTGTTCCCTTAGATTTTGAATACTTGTGTAGATTTCATCATCCTTGATTAAAAACAGATATTATTGTTAACTGGTTTCAACTAGTCTATAGTATGAATTTTCTAGTAAAGGAAGTTTTTTTTTGCAATATTCGATGGTGCCCAATATTTTTGAAATATTTTTACATTTAATTCTAAACTTGAAAGACTTTCACCTATATTACTATTTCTGAAAAAAAATTCACCTTAGCATTATAAATGTCAAGACGAATAAGTAACGATGCCAGTTCAAGATCTTCCGAATATTCATTCTTTAAAGGAACACTTCTATACCCTATTATTCAGAAGAAAAAAAATCATATTAAGTACAAAATTAGAAGATAAAAATATCAAAATTCACCTTGTCGTAGAGACGTTACTGGATACACTACTTGCCCAAGAAATATGGGATCCCCAAAAATATCTTCAGCTAAGACAAGAAATCTTAACAATGCAAACTCAGGATTTCTGATATAAAAAACAATTTGATCCTTCCATGTTGGATTGAACCCATTTTCAGCTAAAAGAAAATATTTAAATTCAAAACATTTTATCAAAGCTTTTAAAAGGTTCCATCAGCCTCGTAAGGGGATAAACGTTCGACCCCCCCTAGCCAGTTCAGATTTCGATAACCTCCATTAGAGGGTGCGCGTCGCGCTAAGCGAATGTACGTTGATGATTAAGTTTTCCTCCGCGAGTTTGCCAGTCTGTTTTAAAATATTATTAAACAATCTACCCTTTTTCCACACGAGCAAGTTGAGGAAAAAGTAACATTGCGTTTTTTACAGGGGCATACGTTACGTATTTCACCACTAAGACAATTCGTTGAACAAGAACCACTTTCCATATTAATTAAATTCCAATAAAAGCAAACTAGGCAGAGGTAACAAAAACTCTGTCAGTTGCGACCGATATCAAAATTCTAATTTCGGCAAAATTACCATGTGTTTTGTACAGTTTCGTATTACTAAAAATTTTTCATTCCCTTACGAGGCTGATGGAACCCTTTAAAAAATAACTTACAAATTGTTTGAGTTTTTTGCTTATCATTGTCAAAATCAGCTCCAATAATTTCAACTTCAACATACGGACTCACAATTCCTTTTTTGGGTTTCATTAGGTGTCTCGCTGCTATTAACTAGAAATTTAAAAATTATATTAAAATCTAGCAAATTCTATAAAATGAAATTAAGAGTATCACTTTGATTGATAAAGAAATAGGATCCAAGTAACTGAATAAAGTTGTTGAATCATACGGGTCAAACCTATCATGGAACATGAATTCAGGCCTTAGAATATAGCCACATCTCCCATTGTTCAAGAATTTTCCATGGTTAAGCTGCATATGCCGATCTGGAGTTTGATAATTCAGCGCTACAAGTTGGCAACCACAATTCCACATTTTAATCGGATCGTAGTTGGAAGAATCTATTCTGCCACCCTTTGGGTACACACGACTCAACTGAGTAGCATGATACTTCAAAAAGAAACGGCAATAAGCTTTGGCCAAATATTTCGTGACTTTGTACTCTGGGAATGATGACATTTCTGTGTAATTGCCAATTTCTGTAACAATTCAGTTTTGGGAATTACAAAATATATTGAAACAAGAACTTATTGAGGTTACTGAATATTGGTCAATTTTATATTGTTTTCCATTTGACTGCTCTCTAGATTTCTCCAATCAACATATCATATACCACTTGCGTGATCATAAATGCTCCGTTAAATTTTTGCATGTTCCATTTGTTACTATTAAGTGCTCTGAGGCTCAAAACAGATTTACAGATTTTTAACAAGCTCAGTCTGCTTTGGGCAATTGTTTCTCATGTTAATTTTCAGCTCACGAATAAAATCAAACTAATTCCATTTTACTCTTGATTGAAGTGAGTCAGACTAATTCATAGCAAATCTAAAGCAAAAGATCTTTATATAAAGTAACCTTGGCCATCTTGTTGAAATGTTGCCTTCTAGCTTCAGCTGTGGATCCGTTTTCTCTCCCACTAAAGAGTTTATGAACTCATTCTTAGGCATTGGCTGAACTATTCCAGGGCAACATTTGAACAAATTGAGCAAGCGTAAAGACATTTTATAAAATCAACTATTATATGGAAAAGACTATAGCTCCTAATTTAAATTTAGAATTTATCAATTAAATTAGTATTTAATAGCAAAATAGCTGGTAGATTCTCAAGTATTGTTTCATGAAAAATATTTTAAAACAAATCACTTAGGTAGAATTTCTTGCTTCCATAAATGGGTTAACTCATACATTCTCAGTAACCTAAATACGTTCATGGTTAGAAATATTAAAACGTACTCTCTGGGTTGAATTGTACTGAACGGCAATAAGCAACTAAGTTGGACAGTTCCTTGGCAATTTTCATCCTTCTCTCTATTTGTTTGCTTTGTTGTATCTTGGGGAAGAAAAAGGATATTTTAGTAGTTCAATAATGAATAGAAATACCTTTTTAAACTGTCGAAATAATTGGGCCCATTAAGCCAATTCAATTAATAAGTTAATGGTAATAATTAGTGAAGGGCCAAAAAATTATATTGTAATGCGGAGCACTGAGAGACTTTGTATGCAACTATATTAGTTTCCTGGGGTTATCTACTCTGGAGTATCTCTATTTCTGCTGTTGAAGTATCTGTCCGTCTGTGGATCATATCTACCCTGGAGCATCTTATCTGCAAACTTTGGGCTTATTAATTATTAGCTGGCGAACTTAATAATCAGCTAGGCTAATACTAAGCATGTGCGAATATTTATTTTGGGTTTTCGGGTCGAGTATCGGGTATTAAAAATTTTGCTTTTCGAGTATCTAAATTTTATCGGGTTTTCGAGTATTTAGGCTTAGATTAAAAAAGGGGTTTCGAGTACTCGAGTAACCTCGGGTACTTGAGTAACTTCGAGTAACCTCGGGTACTTGAGTAACTTCGAGTACTCGAATAATTATGCTTAGCTAAAAATTATGGTTCAAGTATTCAGTTCTAAATTTTATTAGGAAAAAACAAAGTTAACTTTCAAAACTGGTGAATTAACACTGAGTCATATTTAAAGCTTTTAAATATACTACACTACTGAGCCTAACTTTCCAAACTAAAATTAAACCACCTACAAAAGATTCGTGACTAGTGATTAACAAGCTTCCAAAAAGTAATGGGAGGTGAGGGAACTTTAAGTTATGGTTAGGCTTTAAATTTCAGTTTCATTTTGTACCTTTACTTGCTTTTAAAACAATATCCAATCAGGAAGAACCTAAGAATTTATTCTGACTCTTCGACCAATTAGAGGGTTTAAGGCCAAGCCAAAAAGATGTTTTTTTTTTTGGAAAAAATCCATAAAACGTAAGTTTTTTTTTTCGAATATCCCGCCGAAAACTCGCGGGTAGGGCCTTTGCAAAAATTGGCCTATCGGGTACCGGAAAATCTAAGCCTATGCTTTGAGTTTAGACCCGAAACTTTTTCGGGTTTTTTTAATAACGATTTTCGGGTATCGAGTTGAGTACCCGACTCGATACTCGATCGAGTACTCGATTAAAATCGGGTACTCGCACATGCTTAGCTAATACCACCTTACGCAGGGTTGCCACAGTTTTTTCACAATCAAATTCCCTGACTTTTCCAGGTTTTCCCTGACGTATTTTGTGCCAAGATTTTGTATTTTTTAACCTATATTTTAGCAAAAGTTTCCTATTTGCAAGCAAAATTAAATTCCCTTACATTTCCCTGATTTTAAGAATAATTTTTAAAATTCCCTGATTTTTATACCCATATTCAAATTCCCTGACTTTTATACCCATATTCAAATTCCCTGAATTTTCCAGGAATTTCAGGTTTTCCACCTACCATGGCAACCCTATTAGGCCTAAGTCATCGAGGGACTTTTAAAGCCATTAATTAATTAATTAAGTTACAATGGGTAGGAGGGTGGTGCCACGCGAGCCAACAGCTCCTTACACTAACTATTACAGTTAACCTCAACAAGTATTCATGGAAGGGGAAACTGTAGAACTCGGGGGAAACCCCTTTCACCAGTGGGGAGAGAACTTGCTAACTCAACGCAGGAGTTGTTCGAGTTTTCACCCAGTGCCACAAGTTGGGATCGAACCTGGCTCCTCCTTCTGCGAGGCGAAAGTGCTAACCACTCCACCACCCCACTGGGATCGCTAACGCATGATTTCCCTGATATTATCCAATGGGTTTCAATTGTTTGTATTTTAAATTAATAAGCGGTATAATATAAATGGTTTTAAGTTAATACTAAACCAGCCTCATACTTCTATCTCACATAACTCAGCCACAGCATCCTCATACTATTAATCTGGGCAAAATTCGTCTTTCACAATACTCTATACTTCCCTTCGTTTCTGATGCACATGTCCCCTACTTCGCATGTCTGATCTATTGTACTTTCAATGGTCACATATACTGTACTTTGGGTGTCTTTCAGAGTGCACACATATCTTGGTTGCATTCAATAAATCTTTCAAAGCTCAGCGCTGAGCTCAATGGTCAGAGGTTTTTTATTGAATGGGTTTTTTGACTTCAGGATTTGACGTCATCAGCTGTAAGAGCAGGTTTTTCCATTGCTCAACGGTCACGTGACGTCGCAGCACGGAGTAAGGCTAGCTGCAGACGCCGCAACAGACAATATTTTACAAAATTTACAACAAGCATAAAAATCGTTCAACAAGATCCTACGTTAGCAACGGTCTCCACGAAAATTATTTTTCAGATATTTCGTTGGGAGTTACTGAACTATTACATTTTCAAAAAACCCTTTTGTGAATGCAAGATAAATTTGGGGGAAACTATGATACGCTAGACACGATAAGTATGGGATACGAGGGCACTGACATAACGATAGGTTTGACATTTGAAGTAGTGGATATGCACCCGTTGAAAATACAAAAGATCTATTAAAAATTAGAGTAAGAGAAGAGCATAGTGAAAGACGACTTTTGTCCAGATTGGCATGCCATAATTATCTAAAATAATAAAGAAAATAAGCTGGTAAGTGAAGCATCCCCATTTTGTTACCATGGCACTTGCTGACAAAGCTGTCTCACGAATTTTAGTAACCCAATCGTTCATTTCAAGCTCTGTTTGAACTCCGATTTCCACGGTCTTTTCATTAGGTGATACAGACATAATACGAAAAACCCATTCACGATTACGACTGGTAACCACATCTATAAAAAAGTTGAAAATCAATTAATTTAACAATAATTTTAAGATTTCTAAGAATAATTACCAACACTACAGCCCAAAATGTCTATAAAACCCTTTTGTAAATGTCCCAAAGGCATTGCTTCTCCAGACTGTGGAAAAATCTTTGTTTTACGTCAAAATATTCGTCCTTTTATAGCTAAAAGCAGTCATATCTTACACCATCATCCAGACTCTGTATTTCACATTCTTCCACAAAGTTAGCTGGAAACCAGTGATATTTCTTGCCCCCATAATCCCCTCTCCACCAACCACCATCTTGTTTAACAACATCAGTAATAATGTCAGATTTACAAAATGATAGTTCATCTTCTCTTTGGGCTTGATAATCAAATAAAGCTTTAACAGCCAACTATAAAAGAAATTAAATTATTAAAACTAATATCAAATGAACAAATGACAGTGTTACCGAGGAAGCAAATGTTATATAGGTTCCATGAGCTCCAACTGGGGAAACAGATGATGATTCAACGAATTCCTTCGTTAAAGGACACCTCAACTTGATCCTTCTGTAAAGGGGATTTTTCTCATAAAAATAAATAAGATCAACCAGACTCTCAAATTGAACTGTTCCAATTATGTATAAACGACCCTCTCGTTTAATACGGCAATGTTTGATCTTTCCACCAGCACTAAACAGTGAAATTTTAGACCATCACATTTAAGAGATGAAAAAAAAACCTGTTGAAAAACTCACTAAAAAGAGATTGCGAAGTTATCTTCTCTCTCACTAGGTCTAACCAAGAAAGTTCCATCCTCTGGCTTTTTCTTTAAGGCTTCTTCTGCCACAATTCTGGACACACTAGGATGATACCATTCTTTCCCTTCATGTTTATTTGGCTGCGGGACTGGTTCATTCAGGTACATTATAAACTTTTGACTTATCAAAGGATGGGTTTGATAATAATTAATAAGATTATACAATGTGTGAAACGTAACACTTTCAATGAGGTAGTATGTGATTTGGCCTCTTTCTTGCTTGGAATATATTCGAACATGGTTAACTTGTCCTTTTCTCCTAAAAAAGATAAGATATCATAAAAACCAATCTTCAATCTAAAATATTTTATAATTTTTTAACCAGAAAGACAATGAATAATCCCCAACAAAGGCCTCGCTTTCCCGAACCAAAAAAGTTCCATCCCCCAATGAACAGTGTTCTTTAAGCAATTGAGCCGCTTGTTTTCGACCTAGTGGTAATCTACCGTGAAACCACTTTTCACTAAAGTGTAGTTCATCCACAAATCGCTATAATCAAAATCAAATAAATTATTTCCACAAAATTGAGGAGCAAATTTAAATACCTCAGAAGCACCTTCAACACTATCTTCTTCTTCATCCTGATTACGTTGTTCTTCAGCATAGTACATTCTCTTATTGGTTAGCATGAAAAAATGAGGTCTCCAATCCTAAAACCAGTTAGTCCGATTATTTTGTGAATAAAAAAAAACACATTTTTAATGTTTATACCCCTTCTGAATCATCCTCAAGATATAAAATTCCATTTTTAATAGCACTGCTTAGGTTTAAGTCTGTTGCAGCCATTTAAAAAAATTAGATTGGATATTTAATTCAATATATGCAAACCTACAATCTTCATTATGAAAAATTTCTAAAATTTCATCTGATCCCTCTGGAAGTTTCTTATGCTAAAATGAAATTATTATTAACACATATATGAGTAGAAGCTTTAATTACATTAAAGGGAAAGTGCCAAGCTTTCTAAAAATAAGTGTATTCGCGATTTAAATACCATAATGCAAATTTTAATTTGATACCCTTCACAGACAATATAAGGTAAAACTAAAAAGGTCACTGTTCATCAAAGTTTCAGAAGATGGTGCACCAAACACTCGGAGGATAAAAAAGTCAAATTAACGGGACTCTTGTTTCCCAGTTTTTGGTATGGCAGCTGCAGGGCCGTAGCTAAGGCTGGGCGGCTGGGGCGGCCACCGTGCTTGCGATAGGGTATAGGGGCGCCAAAATTGGTCCATATTATTATATTAGGGGGCGCCAAAATTGCAGCTCGCCCCTGGCGCCATTTTCTCTAGCTACGGTCCTGGGCAGCTGTGACCTAATTTAGAAAGCTTGAGGCTGTACATAAGTCATTTCAAGTCAAGAAGTCACAACACGCGGTGGTCAAAAACAAACTGCTGTGGACACCTAGTTTGTCTCCAATCAACTAAATTTTCACTGATTTCCCACAAACAGAACAACTACTTAATATTTTCTGAAGCAATGTCACAAACTTAACTCTAATGCTACTGGTTAAAGCTTGGGATTTCCTCTTAAAAAATAAACATACTTTAATAATGAATTTCCTTTTAAGCTGATTAGGTGACGGGAGATGGTTGGCATTAAGATCAATTACTTGACAAAGCAGCATGTCTAATTTAAGCAATTTAGAACTTTAGATTGTTTAGTTAATAATATAACTCTATGAGATGTGGTTAAATACCTCCAAAAACTTCCACAAACGCAGAAGCAAAATTTTTTTGTTGAGGTAAAGTACAATTATTTTCGACGGAGAGAATGACTGGAAACTCAGAAGTTTCAAAGGCATGCTCCTTAATGGTTTTTATGACATCCATGAATTTAATTTTGCTAGTTAGTGTATGGCCGTGATACACGTAAGGTAATCCATCTGGGCCATCCCAACAATCCACTAGAAATAAAAAAAATAATGAAAATTAGAGCAATAATAATTTATCTGATTCTAATACAAATTTTGAGATTTAACCAAAACCAAAGTAATTTTTATAACCAATATGGCAAAATTGGTACCATTAACAATTTTAATCAATACTGATTTTATAAATTATTTAAATTTTGCAATTAATAACAGATAGCGAGTTTATCTGGCTGGTCATTTCATACTATCATAATGCCAAGTACCATGGTCACTTCTTTCCTTCTCTGTCTTTGTAGGTGATTATCTCTATAAAGGTTTATCGATACTTACGATATTAATGGAAAGTGATTATTCATGCGAACTAGAAGCTAAGGCATTAGCTGAATATTTGGTAATTGCCTTTCAAATTTTTCTGGAAGGGGAACCTCCATGTTAGCTGGGCCATCTACACATACTTGAGAAAACCGTCTTTAAATAATCAGTATTTACGATAGTAAAATTGCCATATTGGTAACCAATACCAATATCATATTGGTTTAGGTCCACACTACTTAAAATTTATAAATTTCAAATTTAATCCAAATAAAAAAATTACATTCAATGCAGCGGCAGCCAGACCTTAAAGCTCTTACATATGCTTCGACAGATGAATCACTTGTAATTTGGTCTCCAACTAGATATCTAAAAACCAAAATCTAAAATATTAATATTTTTGAAAAAATATAAAATTAGTATAAATTACGTGTTATGAGATGAGGCTATCCAATAATGTGACAAAGGCCTGTTCATGTCTTGATTAACTTCATCATGTTTGTTATCCCATACTTCATTTTGTTTACTGAAGAGAAAACCTAAAAACTGAGCAGCATAGAACTTATTAGTGGCACAACGTTCAAACTTGATATTTGACCAAGCAAAGATAAATTTTCTGCTTAGACAAGTGCAAGTGTAATTATTTGAGTAGAGGTTAGATTTGTATGAATTGTTTGAAATTCTTAACATACATCAATTGTTATATGCTGGTTTATGGTTTACTTTACACACAAATTTCATTAATTTATGATTTTTCAGATATTTTCTCATTCTACCAAAATAAATAACTATAATACACTGAAAAAGAAAATTAGCTCTTTCATAATTCAAGTTGCATGAAAGTTCTGAAAACTAATTTACAAATATTCGGTATTCAGTGCTACAAAGTCTATAATTACTCTCTTGGTCAAATATTTAAATCAAAGATCAACTTAATTTAAGTATATTATATACCTCTTGAACTGTAAAATAAGGTTCTTGGGCATCTCTGAGAGGATCAAACAAGTAATCACACATAAATTTACTAACTGCTCTATCATCTTCAGCTAAAGGGTCCTAAAACTAGAACAGTTAATATAAAATATTTAAATAATACATTGAAGAGTATACTTTTTGCTCTTGCAGTAGAAAGCTTTGAAAATCTTGTAGAGTGACTTTCTTACTATCTTGTGTATACGAATTAAATAATTCCCCAAAGAGCTGAATATGAGACATATTTAACTTTAATTGAAAAATTAAAAATAAATTACTTTCCAACAATACCTTGGAATCATGGATGAGTGCATGATAAAAAATTGCGAATTCTTCAAATCTAATTTCACCCGTTCCTTTTGAATCAACTTCCTAATTAAACCATAATTAAAATCAGATCAATGTTTCAATTTTTGAGATAAGAGTTCTCAATGACCTGAAACATCTCCTTCAGCTTCTGATTTGGCAATTTAGAACTGACTTGAGGCAGAAATATCTTCAAATCTTTTAATGTAACACTGTAGTTTATAAAATATTAATAATTTATGCCTTTAAAGGGTTATTTGTTAAGAACATACACTCCTCTGTTCCCATCCATTTTGTAAAACTCTTTACGAAGCCATCTTTCAACTTTCAATGGATAAGGCGCATTAACTGTCTCCTTCATTAAATATCTGATGCCTTTAATCCAGTGGTCACATTCTTTTGGCAATAACGCTTAAAAATAAAACAAGAATTTTCCTACATTTCTCATTATTTATAACTACTGTAACTAATAATTCAACTGACCAACACACAAAAGAGACTTAAGAACAAATCTATTTCCAAACCAAATGATGAAACAATTTGAATTAGCATCACTTTGCCTCTTCTCGAAGAACCTTGAGTTTTTTCCATGGCGTATTTCTTTGATCTCATGAATATCAACTTTAAAGGGTGTAAAATTAAAATTTCATATTATCAAAGTTCTATCTTAATCTAGAACTAAAAATAATTACTTTCAACAACTTCCCGACCAGCAATGTTTGAAACTATTTGTCTTGTCTCAAGTTTGATACGAAATTTTCGCTTACGATTAGTTTTACTTTTCACACTAAAGTTCACTAAGTCAGTTCCAATTTCAAGTTTTCCTAGAATTTGATCAATTTCTGACAAACAAGGAGTTAAAAGAGACATTCCACAGAGTACCATTTTTGTCAAAGTATAAGCGTTTGCGATTTGTCAAAAATATGCCAATTATCATATTTAAAATTAAAAGCTGTATAATAAATAACAATCTATAGAAAATCAGATTTTATATATTTTTTATTTAAGCGGAGTTTGTACAATGATAGGTAAGAAATTGTAACTGTAAATAACAGGCGTCTCTTCCTATTTCCTATTCCAGTAAATATTAGAAAAAGCAGACGACACGCAACGAAACTTTGACCTGCTTTGACGGTGGGGGTGAAGGGGGGTAACGGCTTTTTTTTTGTGTGATAGTCGATAAAAGCAACAGGTCACAGGGGACCCATAGATGCTCCGTAGCCTAATAGAAAGGAGCGGGGATGTCGGCACAAATGCTTATGGAGGAGAAATGGTGAGGAGATTGAGAAGTTTGAACAAAAAGATAACGAGCACGCGCAAGAGCGGGGGGCACTGTCGGGGAGGGAGAGTATGAAAGGCCAAAACATGATGCAGGGAGCAACTATTCGGGGTAAACCGACGCATCAGCGCCCCCCTAATAGCGGCAAAGCGGGGGCAGGTAAACACAAAATGGGTGAGATCTCCCAGGACGGCACACGTCCTGCAGAGAGAGGTAGGTGACCTATTGAAGCGAAACAAGACCGCCGGAGTTGGGAAACGATCCACGAGCGCCAGAAACAAGGGACGCTCCAAGGGGCGACGAAGACGCAAGTTCCATAAGGTCGGGTAACCAGGGAGGGGTAACGGCTTGGAGTAGAGAAGTTGACTGGAGGGGAAAAGAGGGTGAGAATTCTGTAAGCTTGACGTTACCCAGAATCCTTTGCTTCGTGGTAGGGGCGCCTTAGTGTCGCCCTGAATCGGGTTTTTAATGAAATAAAATTGTAAATATTCGCCATGCTTTAGTTTTGAAGCTTGGAGTAGTGTAGAATGAATTTTTATTTCCGATTGTATTAGTTCTTTTTATAATTAGTCCAGGCAACGAAAAGGTATAGAGGGAAATTTTGGGAACACAATTTTTGACTTGGTAACTTTGTTTGGACTAGTTAGGAAGTGAACATATCAAAAGTCCCCGCCCGTAGCCCTTGAGCCGGGGGGGAGACGGGGTTTGAAGGTCCCATTTTTCGGTTTTTCGCTTATATATCGGAAACTGCGTCCTAGCGACATGGTCACTCTATACACAATGAAAGCTGATTAAATTTGCTACAGGTCTTACTCAGTCACGGTTTTTGATATCTTGCATAGTTTTCGAGATATCCGCTCTTGAATGTCTGTAATTTTGGAAAAAAAACATTTTTGCCTCACATTTTTTGCTCTTTTTGACCGGATAACCCTTCAACGATGCACCCAAAAAATAAATTCCGGCCTTAGTGTAGTAGAGCATTAAATTCACTTCAATAATATATATTACTTTACTATTTTATCTATTTTTCTTCCAATGTTAAAGCAATTTCAGTGTTGAGCGTGAAATCTGAAGTTTTGCGACAACTGCCGACTAATGAATCTTTCAATTTCTCACCATTCCCAGTCAACATATTGGCCAAAATATGCACCATTATGTACACATAGTGAGTACTGGACGTCTATATAGCACAGATACTCATTTTAGAATATACACTAGTGGGGCCGCTGACCAGGCGACCAGCATCCTCACACTTAATTAAAGAAGACCATTTTAATGGGAAAATATGTTGCTATGACCAACGTTGTGCATATATGAGTATCTATAAGACATTGGGATAGTGACGAGAAGTGAAGTCACATTGGCTAGTTGGCTGATTTTGCCATCACCCCTCTCTTTACTGGCTTTTTAAAGGGAAACTATCCCTTTTTCACCCAATTTAGAAACATCAGGACTCGACGCAGTCACTTCCTCATCACATAAAAAACACTTGCTGGTCATTTTGACGACACAACACTCACGACATCGTTAAATGTGACACCAAAACATCCCACTGAAACAAACAAAACAAACTATGACAAAAACAAACAAATGAGTGCCCAATTAGGTTATAACTAGAGCTCAGTAAAGCACAAAAACAGTTTATTTTTGTGTAAAAATAACCTAACCATGTCAGAAAATGCTAGCCGAAACGCTGAAACTATGCGACGCATTATCGTAGCGATCGCCGTCTATTATTTATGTTAGATACAATAAATCTTCAATAAAACAGCTAAAAATAACTTAAATTAATTAAAAATTAGATTATTTACCTTCCAATGATGTATTATTTTATTATTTACTAGCTTTAATACCCGGCCTCGCCCGGGGTCTTAGTTTTAATGAATTAAGCGGGCCATACACGATGCGATTTTTCGAGCGACCGCGACTCGCGGTCGTTTGTCCTTGAAAAAATCTTACCGTGTGTAGCGTTGTTGGGAGACCAAAGACGGCGATAGCGACCGTCGCTGGTCTTCCGACCAGGGCGGGAAATTTCAGCGATTTTGACGAGTCGCAAACAAAAATCTTCTCGTGTATGGGCTAGTCGGCAGACCAGCTAATGAAATTTTCTATTTTTTTTAAATATCTATTATTTATTTATTTTATTTATTTATTTATTTATTTATTAATCTAAGTAATATAAAATTATGTTTATATAATGTGAGTAATATAAAATTATGTTTATATAATGTGAGTAATATAAAATTATGTTTATATAATGTGAGTAATATAAAATTATTTTTATATAATGTAAGTAATATAAAATTATGTTTATATAATGTAAGTAATATAAAATTATGTTTATATAATGTAAGTAATATAAAATTATGTTTATATAATGTAAGTAATATAAAATTATGTTTATATAAATTAAATGTAAGTAATATAAAATTATGTTTATATAATGTAAGTAATATGAAATTATGTTTATATAATGTGAGTAATATAAAATTATTTTTATATAATGTAAGTAATATAAAATTATGTTTATATAATGTAAGTAATATAAAATTATGTTTATATAAATTAAATGTAAGTAATATAAAATTATGTTTATATAATGTGAGTAATATAAAATTATGTTTATATAATGTGAGTAATATAAAATTATTTTTATATAATGTAAGTAATATAAAATTATGTTTATATAATGTAAGTAATATAAAATTATGTTTATATAATGTAAGTAATATAAAATTATGTTTATATAATGTAAGTAATATAAAATTATGTTTATATAAATTAAATGTAAGTAATATAAAATTATGTTTATATAATGTAAGTAATATGAAATTATGTTTATATAATGTGAGTAATATAAAATTATGTTTATATAATGTGAGTAATATAAAATTATTTTTATATAATGTAAGTAATATAAAATTATGTTTATATAATGTAAGTAATATAAAATTATGTTTATATAATGTAAGTAATATAAAATTATGTTTATATAATGTAAGTAATATAAAATTATGTTTATATAAATTAAATGTAAGTAATATAAAATTATGTTTATATAAATTAAATGTAAGTAATATAAAATTATGTTTATATAAATTAAATGTAAGTAAAAGCCATTGTTTCGACCATTTTCGTTTTCCTTTTTTTTTTCATCTGTAGTAATAATCACGGCAAGCGCAATACAAGCTTTTCTTTTTTTGAATAAAATTGGTGCTGTAAAACACTGTAGTCCGTGCTCTACGTCGATTTTAGGAATCTGCCTAGGCTTTGTGTTTGGTAAAATTTTTCCATTTTCGAAACATCGGGGTTTTGCCGTGTGTGGCAAAAACCGACGAGCGATCGCGATCTCCCGGATCGTAGCGACAAGTCGCCCCCCAAAAAATCGCATCGTGTATAGGGCGCTTTAGATCTGATTTGTACGTAAGAAAGGTAAACGCTGTAGCAAAAACGGTAGCAAAAACGCAACACGTCCTGTACTTAAAAATCCCAACTAATCCTCCCTTTCTACGAAGTCCCTTTCTTTCACACTAACTCCCCTTCTACGAATTTCACACTTACCCGTTAAAGGTCGGGACGGGCGCAAGGAACTAAAGAGAGGATGTAAGGGAAGCAAAGGGGTGGAAGTCCAAAGTGAAGTAAACTAAAATTGAATTATGAGTAAAATTGAATTAGATTAATAACCATGTCAGGTATTTGAAATAAGCCGCGTTTAGTTGGAAATCAGGCCCTGAACATTGAGTTAAAATTTCAAAGCTCTAGAGCTAACCGTTTTCGAGTTTTTAGGAACATGATATACAAATCTATATAAATTAAATCTGATGTTTGTATATATATATAAATGGCGTGTTTTAGTTTAAAGTTTGGATATCAACATGATCACACATATATAGTAAGTTGCAGGCTAAGAAAGACAAAATATATAGTACAGTCGGCGCAAGGATACCTCAGACCATTTCCGGCCAGTCGACCGCGCTAATTTAAATTTGACTACTTTACGGTAAATTTGAAATTTCTTGAGTTTCATCGTTTTTTCGCGCCATCTAGGAACCGAAATTGGAATCTATTTTTTAAATTCATGTTGTCATGAGTTTAATTACTGAATGCAGCTAAAGAAGGTTCGATAATTGAAGCTCCAAATATTTTAAATAGCCCAAGAGGTTACTATAAAAAGCATGATAATGGTTTATTGTTAACAAGTAAAGATAAAAATATAATTTTAAACGTCTATAGCTCATTAAGACAACGTTACCCCCAAGAAAGCGTGGTAACTATTTTAAAAGAAACTGCCGATTTAACTGGTAAGACGTAGAAATAAATTTACAAAAATAAATAATTATACATTCTATTTTAAATTTAAGAATGATAGGAATGCCTTATCTTTTAAATTTGCTCGCCACCACAATTACGAAATTAAAAATAAAGATTCCAATTTCGGTCTCTAGATGGCGCTAAAAGACGACAAAAAGAGCAACATTTGAATTTGACCGTAAAATGGCCAAATTCAAATTTCGCGCGGTGGAATGACCGGAAACGATCTGAGGTATCCTTGCGCCGATTGTACTATATATTTTGTCTTTCTTAGCCTGCAACTCACTAAATTTTCTAAAATTATTAAAAAAAATGAAGGTAAATTTTGTTCTATTATCTAATATTATAACTATAAACCAAGGCCTAACAAGTAGTTTTTCTCTTTTACAAATTAAAATTATTAATTTATTAATTATTATTATAAATTATGACAAGGTTGAGAAAAAGTCGACTGCAACGAAAAGGAAATCATCAAACACAATAACTTTTGCAATTTTCATAACAGCAGTACTTTTTCATTATGAACAATTCTAACTATGGTCAATGGCTAAACTATATAATACCGTTTTTAAAACATTTGACTGTTACAAATTTGCCATTCTAACCTCTAAGTTCAAACCTTTAGCGGTTTGTTCGGCCTTGGTTCTATAAAATCAAGATCAAATATTCACAACACCCTTGGAAATAGCTCTCTTTTTCGTCGCTAGAGAAGGTAAAACGTAGGCCCCTACCAAAAACGCAGTGCATGCTGGGAGGGCTTAGCCCGAATTGATGGGGGAAGAGGCTCAATGCTACAGATATGGGAATTTCCCCTCCAGTCAACTTCTCTACTCCAAGGTTATGGAACGCCAAATGTGTCACAATTTGCCCAAATTATACGCGTTGGAAAATTCGGCGCGCAAAATCGCGTTCTCCAATCCGGGCACAGAAAACAAGTTTTTAACCAATCAAATGCGTAAAATTTTTGCGTGCAAAAATATTTCGATGCGTGTCAAAATATTTCGGAGGGTTATTTAAAAATACCGAGTCTTTTTAACGCGCAAGGCCTGTAAGCCAATCAATTTTAACTTTACATATCAAAATTTAAATTCAACCAATTAGGTTTGAATTGAACGTAAAGGCGGAGTTTAGCGATAGTAGAAAACATTTCAGCACGCCAAAACTTTTAGCGCGCAAAATTGGTTTCTTGCGGGTTAATTTCTTCAATGTCATTTGCACTTTCCCATTGGTTGATATTTGTAAACGAGCACGCTATTGGCTTATTTAGGACACGCCCAATTTTTGAAATTAAAATTTTGGCAGGTGCGCAAGATTTTAACGCGCTAAATTTTCACCCGTTAATAATATTTTTGGCGAGTGCATAATCTTACATTTTGCATTTCATAACGCGACAAAAGCAAAATTTAACGCGTTATATTTCGTTTCGACGCGCAAAAAAATCGCGGTCATCAAAATATTTCGACGCGCTGAAAAAAAAACAACGCGCCAATTCCAGAAGCCGCGCGTCAAAACTCGCTTCCGGCGTGCAAGAAACTCGCTTCCGGCGCGCAAGAAACTGTCTTCCGGTGCGCAAGAAACTCGATTCTGGCGCGCAAGAAACTCTCTTCCGGTGCGCAAGAAAATCGCTTCCGGCACGTAGTAAAATGTGGAATTTATTTTAGAGAGTTATTTAAAAGATGTCGCTTATTTTTCATTTAACCTAATAACTTAAAAAACACTGTCTGATAATTAAGATATATTTCAAACTTTCAATAAAAATCATTATGAAACCATAAAAATACTAAAAGTACGGAAAAACTTGCACTTAATTCGTGAATGATCTTTAAAAGCTGAAGGGGATCGTACGAAGCACTAAATGTGGTAAGGGCCTTTCGCTAATAAAAAAAAGTTCAAAATCAAATTTCATGGGAATATTACCTCCTGTCAATTTTGAGGGAAAAATTGACCAAAAGTTAACTAATAATAGCTAGAAATAATAAAACAAAAATATTGCGAACAAAATAATCATATTTTTGAGAATATAAAATTATTACAAATGAAAAACACAAGGTAATATTTTTAAAGGGACTACCTCACGACCATTATTATAAAAAAATAATTTTTAGAGACTCGTTTTTAACGCTTAAAAAGTGGGTACATGTCACTTCTTTAAAACCAAAATACACAAGAACAAATTTGAATACAATAAAAGCCCACATCAAGTACAGTCTTTTGAGACCAAAAAATATTTTTTTAAAAAATAAGGTTTTTTGGGTATCGGCAATCAAACTTTTTTAAACTTTTCCATGGAATACCTCGCCAAAATTTCACGATGGACCTACTTTATCTCCATGTCAAAACCAACGCGTTCTGCTAAACCCATATTTGGTCGAAGTTTAAATCTAAATTTAATTTTAGTTTAAGAAATTTTATATGATAGAATTTAAAACATAAAGTTGTTAACTGATTTCATACTTTGGCCAATTACAATTGGTTGGCGTTTTAAGGCGTGAGATTTTATGGCAATTAGAATGATTGAATTGTGATTCGAATGATTGAATTCGTTATAAGAATGAATAAATCGTGATTAGAGTTATCGAATCGTGATTAGAACAATTGATTGAATCGTGATTAGAACATTTGATTGAATCATGATTAGAACATTCGATTGAATCGTGATTAGAACATTTGTTTGAATCGTGAATAGAACATTTGATTGAATCGTTATTAGAACATTTGATTGAATCGTGATTAGAACATTTGATTGAATCGTGATTAGAACATTTGATTGAATAGTGATTAGAATTATCGAATAGTGATTAGAACATTTGATTGAATCGTTATTAGAACATTTGATTGAATCGTGATTAGAACAATTGATTGAATCTTGATTAGAACATTTGATTGAATCGTGATTAGAACATTTGATTGAATCGTGATTAGAACATTTGATTGAATCGTGATTAGAACATTTGATTGAATCATGATTAGAACATTTGATTGAATCGTGATTAGAACATTTGTTTGAATCGTGATTAGAACATTTGATTGAATCGTGATTAGAACATTTGATTGAATCGTGATTAGAACATTTGATTGAATCGTGATTAGAACATTTGATTGAATAGTGATTAGAATTATCAAATAGTGATTAGAACATTTGATTGAATCGTTATTAGAACATTTGATTGAATCGTTATTAGAACATTTGATTGAATCGTTATTAGAACATTTGATTGAATCGTTATTAGTACATTTGATTGAATAGTGATGATAATTATCGAATCGTTATTAGAACATTTGATTGAATAGTGATGATAATTATTGAATCGTGATTAAAACATTTGATTGAATCGTGATTAGAACATTTGATTGAATCGTGATTAGAACATTTGATTGAATAGTGATTAGAATTATCGAATCATGATTAAAACATTTGATTGAATCGTGATTAGGACATTTGATTGAATCGTGATTAGAACATTTGATTGAATCGTGATTAGAACATTTGATTGAATCGTGATTAGAACATTTGATTGAATCGTGATTAGGACATTTGATTGAATCGTGATTAGGACATTTGATTGAATCGTGATTAGAACATTTGATTGAATCGTTATTAGAACATTTGATTGAATAGTGATTAGAATTATCGAATAGTGATTTGAACATTTGATTGAATCGTGATTAGAATTATCGAATAGTGATTAGAACATTTGATTGAATCGTTATTAGAACATTTGATTGAATCGTTATTAGAACATTTGATTGAATAGTGATTAGAATTATCGAATAGTGATTTGAACATTTGATTGAATCGTGATTAGAATTATCGAATAGTGATTAGAACATTTGATTGAATCGTGATTAGGATTATCGAATAGTGATTAGAACATTTGATTGAATCGTGATTAGAATTATCGAATAGTGATTAGAATCATTAGATTGACTGAATTGTTATAAGGTTTATTGATTTGTGATTTGATTAAATCGTGATTAGGATTACTTCAATTGTTGGTACGTTTTTGAATTGTAATGATTTGAATAAAACGTGGCTATAGTGAATTTGAAACGTAATTTCATTGATGAAATCGTGATTAGAGTAATTAAATCGCGATTCGAATGTATGACTCTTGATAATAATCATTTTAACGCACCCGAAACGGAAGTAAGCTGCCTTTCAACTCAAACTTTGATGGCGAACAGACTTACTACGTAAAAGCTTTTTTAAAATTCCGCCAGGGTAGTTATAGAGTAATGTCGAGCCGTCACTAGCGATAATCTTGTACAAGCCTTGATTATCGTATTCCGAATCGAAGGAATCCGTGATGGAATTTCGAGAATCTAATATGATTATTCCAAATTTACGAATCATGTGGAATCATTCCCCATTTCCCCGTGCTACTTCTGTTGTTTGGAACACCTAGGGTTCTTTTCTTCACCACTCTGCCTTGGTTTCAGATATTTTTGGTGCTGTTTAGTGGTTTTGGGGGAGGGGCGGGGGGGGGGGGGGTTGTTAATAAAAAACACCTTAAAGGTTATATTCCCTTTAAGGAGGAAGAGTACTATGGTCATTGCCTACTTTATCTCTAGTTCGTGTAGTACTCTTCTATCTTTGTGTTGAAACTTAATTATAAACAACTAATAATAACTAAAATAAATTTGGCAATCTGAAATTGAATAACCCCGGAACTAAACAAATTGAGAATTTCCCGATAATTCAGTTAACTACTGATCTTGGAATTACCAAAATTATTTTGAGCACTATATGTTCGATCAGTCGGATGAAATATATAATTACAGAATGGATAAATATTTAAATTAAAACGTTCTATTAGAACTAGAAACTGATTGACTGACCGGTTAAAATACTTAAGATTACTGCCTTTAGGGAAATATCAGAAATGTTTTATCTTTTGAAGAAAATAATTTGGGAACTTCGAATACCGATTGCTTCTCTACATAAAAGACTACTGTTAGAAGCAATGTTATTCCTACGAAACGTGCCCAAGGCCAGACGACCAAACGTATAACAGCAAATTCGCAAGAGAAAGTGGAAACCAGGAATTTCTCGGAACAAAAGGAGAGAGTTCTCCGATAAGACGGGGGGAGGGGGGAGTCGAAACTCCATGTTCGCACGGAGAAGCTAGGGTAACCTAGGGGGGTTAGCTCACCCTCCCAGGTGAATAGCGGTGACCGTTCGGACGAGGAATTTTTCTCTCCGTTTTCCCAGAATTTTGAAACTCGGGAAACCGTTTGCACGTTCTTTTTCTGCACCGATTTTACAACACACAGCTATTTCAATTTTCTGGTGCTCTAATCACGATATTATCTTTAATCATGATTAAATCGGATTTAATCAATATAATCATGATTAAATCGGATTTAATCAATATAATCATGATTAAATCGGATCTAATCAATATAATCATGATTAAATCGGATTTAATCAATATAATCATGATTAAATCGGATTTAATCAATATAATCAATATAATCATGAATAATCACGATTTAATCATTCAATCAATATCAAGATAATCACGATTCAATCATTCAATCAAGATCAAGATCTAACCAAAATAATCACTATTCAATCATTCAATCAAGATCAAGATCTAATCAAAATAATCACTGATTTAATCATTCAATCAATATCAAGATAATCACGATTTAATCATTCAATCAATATCAAGATAATCACGATTTAATCATTCAATCAAGATCAAGATCTAATCAAAATATTCACGATTTAATCATTCAATTAAGATCAAGATCTAATAAAAATAATCACGATTTAATCATTCAATTAATTAAAATCAAGATCTAATCAAAATAATAACGATTAAATTATTCGAAACATTTCAATCATTTTAATAACGATCTAATCTTTAATCATGATTAAATCAGATTTACTCAAAGAAGGTACCATAAAGCGTTCGCACGTGCATAAGTTCTCGGAACTGGACTTCCCGTAATCCGTCAATTGTTCGCACCGAAGAAAATTATTGGTATCTCACCCCCCTAGGTGATCAGAAAACCGGAGGCGAACATCTTCGAGGTCCGCCTCCGGTTTTTTCGTCCGTCTTTTCGCCGAGCGTTCGGACTGTAAAAATGCTCACCTAGGAGGGTTATTTGACCCTCCTAGGTGACCCTAGCTTCTCTGTGCGAACAGGAAGCGAAAGATAGGGGACATTTGACATAAGAGATGAATAGGCGAAACTATAAAGCAAATTTGGTCTTAACTAACTTGTTAAAATGGGAAAACAAAATCACGTGACTACCATTTCACAGCCAACTTCGATTCGGTAACTCATGTTCATAGTTGGCCGTGCGACGGTAAAGAAAAAATTATTCCTTCCAATTACACTAAATACTGCAGACAACTAATTAACCAACACCTTTCTTTTACAAAATGGTTTAAATAATAATTATAATTAGGTAATTTAGATGAATCGATCAAAATTTAAACCACCATTAGCAAAATAAAATGAATAATAGATCGTATTTCTTAGGATAGATGGCACTGCAGTTCTCCACAAAATCACACGACTACCATCTTTTCAGCCCCCCTGGACTTTATAGTTTCGCCTATTGGGAATAGCTTTCGAGGTCGAGGTCGGGGGGTGGGGATCGAAGTAATTCGAAGAAATGGGCGAGGAAAGGAGTCCGAAAAAGGTTATTTTTAGACCCCTTGTAAATTATATGCAAAGATTATAAACTATAGAGTAGTATCAGTGCGACGTCACGCTACGTCATCCATGCTTTTTTCTATAGATAAAAAAAACCGCCAAAAAGGCGGCCATGGTCAAAGCTACGGAGTGACATTACCGCATTCCAGGGGTCAGTCACTTCGAAAAATTGTGTACAAGATTCCAAATCAAGGAATCGTGATCCATGATTCTTAGATTCTACTGTGATTCTGGAAAAACGATTTTCGAACTTTGAATCCGCGATTCCTATATACTCCTGGTTGATTCTCTATATTTCATTAGATTCCACTTCCTATTCCGTTATTTCCACTATAGATTCCACGATTCTTTAACTGACTCTTTGATTCTTAGATTCTACAACGTTCCAGTAGTAATATATATTATTTGAAATCGATTTTTAAACTATTAAATTAAAAGCAAACCGGCTTCATATTTTGGTATTTTGTAGTCGGCTTATCGTTTTAGGAAAATTTTCTATTTTTGCTAATAATGTGAGCTTTTCAAAATTTAATCTAGAAAAACTCTTTCTAAATTTGCAGTGTGGGGTAAGTGTAATCAATGTTAAATTTTCGTAAAATAATTTATGGTTTTTAAACAACTTTTTATAATTTTTATTTAAATTTACTAAATAAAGGTAATGTTAAGCTTTAGCTAGCTTTATACGCATATGGGTACTTTAGTTTAAAAACCTCGTAACATCAATAATTAAGATCCGAGAAAATCAACTTTGAAACTGATTTCTATATGATCTATATTATAGCTCTAGTTCACAATACAGATGTATTATAAGTTTCATATTTATTATACGTTTGTTGTTAAAATGCGCAATTAAATAGTTTAAAGATTTCATTTGTTTTGTTTTTTTAGTCCAGTCTGTACTGTCACAAAAACACATTCGTGTCCATGGAATTTAAAAAGTGGACACTCGACGGAAATATGTTCTATATATGTCCTAGTAATTTTACAAGTTTACATTTTAAGGGGGGTGAAATGTGAATTTTTAAAACCTTTAACCTAAAAGTATCGCGGAATAATTTCAAATACATATTTTTATAGGTATTTGACTAAGGCACAACCCTCTATGTTTTAAATGTAGTTAGTAATTAAGGAAATAGTTAATTTCAACTGGATACGTTAAGAAATATAGTCGAAATAAATTCGGACGTTCCTTCGTTTTTTTCATGTTGAAAGATGCGAAAAAGGCTTGAAACGATTTTAATGAAAGTTCCTCTTTGTTTAGATATTGAGGGCTCTTGAGCATTGCTTTTAGTATTCAACCGTGATAAGAACCGCGTAAGATCAAAAATGTAATTTGAACTAATTTCTACATTTTCCCCTCCCCTTTTACCCGCATTGTTCCACCCCGATTATACGAGATTGTTCTTTAAACAACTGCCTATAAAACGATACCTTCAATTTCATCATGTGATGTTCCTTTTAAGAGATATGGGAACATTTTGGTTCAAAAGGGGTGAAAATTCGAGAAAAAGCTGAGAGTTTTTAAATTTTTGCCACCTTTCCGCTCCTTTTGCCCAACTCTGAACATAATTGGTTGTTCCTTAGTCAAATACCTATAAAACGATATATTTGAAATTATTGTACATTGCTCCTATCAAACGCTACGGAGACGTTTAGGTTAGAGGGGGTAAAAATTCAAATTTCGACCCCCCTTGAAAACTCCACTGGTTTAAAATAAAATAGAAACCTCTGAAAAATAATACTAGGACACATAGAATATATTTCCGTGGGTGGAGTTTCTACTTTTTGAATTAAATGTGACCACACGAAGATATTATTTTAGAGCTACGAAAAAAATATAGCTTATTGGGACACCATATTTCACCTCTTGATGTAATTTCATAGTGATTGGTCAAGGATTTCACGTGATCACCATCCCCCCACATTTTGGGGGTAAGTGTGATCAGGAACAGAGTTAAATTAAATAATTAATATTTAAATAACTATTTACTAGATATTAATTTTTTTGCGTAGTTGTGTAGGATAAAGTGCCCATATTAATGGTGCCAATTCTTAAGAGTATGCTATTTTGAGTTTAGGAATAATTTCAAGTAAACTCCCAAAAAAAAATATTTTGATCACACATACCTCCATTGACCCTATCTCAAAATATTTCAGATAAAAAAATAAAAAATATTTCAATAGGGGTAAAACAACAATTACTTTCTAATTATATCTGGAACCATTTTAAATATGTTTTAGTATAAATAAAGGTTGATGTATTCCGAGGGGCAGATCACTTTTTTACCAGGTGTCCTAATAATCATGATTAAAAATTTAATCATGATTTAATCATTTTTAATCTTTGTACTGCCAAAGCTACAGATTTAATTTTAATCATGATTTAATCATACGAGGGTGTCCTAATAATCATTGGAGTGAGCTGCCCCTCGATGTATTCTTTCAAAAACTTTCAAAATTAAACAAATTCGCATAATTTGCGTAGCGAATTATGATTGAATCCTAGTGTGAAAATAATGTAAAATTGTGAATAAAATAAACAATTAGACTTGCTACTGAGATAACCTTACACTATAGTAAAATAAAAAACTAAGCATACCATTTTTATCGATTCTGTAAATCTGTTTTATTGAACTTTCCACATAAATAGAACGCGCGCATACGATTTCAACTTTCAGTAAAATTGCGCGAGCTAGTGTAGATATAAATTTTAGGTAAACCGTCAGCCCGTCCTCCGAAAACTTAAGAATTTCATAAATGTATTTGTTAAAATTGCATTGTAGAAAGATCTATTGAATAAATGAGGGTTTTGTTTACAACGGCGCGTGTAATAAGAAAACGTTTGCTGACCTCTTGATGGCGCTTTTAATTGCTATAAAATCTCACGCCTTAAAACGCCAACCAGTTGTAATTGGCCAAAGTATGAAATCAGTTAACAACTTTATGTTTTAAATTCTATCATATAAAATTTCTTAAACTAAAATTAAATTTAGATTTAAATTTAGACCAAATCTGGGTTTAGCAGAACGCGTTGGTTTTGACATGGAGATAAAGTAGGTCCATCGTGAAATTTTGGCGAGGTATTCCATGGAAATTAAATTTAAAAAAAGTTTGATTGCCGATACCCAAAATACCTTATTTTTAAAAAAGACTGTACTTGATGTGGGCTTTTATTGTATTCAAATTTGTTCTTGTGTATTTTGGTTTTAAAGAAGTGACATCTACCCACTTTTTAAGCGTTAAAAACGAGTCTCTAAAAATTATTTTTCTATAATAATGGTCGTGAGGTAGTCCCTTTAAAAATATTACCTTGTGTTTTTCATTTGTAATAATTTTATAATCTCAAAAATATGATTATTTTGTTCGCAATATTTTTGTTTTATTATTTCTAGCTATTATTAGTTAACTTTTGGTCAATTTTTCCCTCAAAATTGACAGGAGGTAATATTCCCATGAAATTTGATTTTGAACTTTTTTTTATTAGCGAAAGGCCCTTACCACATTTAGTGCTTCGTACGATCCCCTTCAGCTTTTAAAGATCATTCACGAATTAAGTGCAAGTTTTTCCGTACTTTTAGTATTTTTATGGTTTCATAATGATTTTTATTGAAAATTTGAAATATATCTTAATTATCAGACACTGTTTTTTAAGTTATTAGGTTAAATGAAAAATAAGCGACATCTTTTATATAACTATCTAAACAACTACTAAAGAGAATCTTTATTTTCGCGCTTTATTTTTCGAATCTCTAAAATAAATTCCACATTTTACTACGTGCCGGAAGCGATTTTCTTGCGCACCGGAAGACAGTTTCTTGCGCGCCGGAAGCGATTTTCTTGCGCGCCGGAAGCGAGTTTTGACGCGCGGCTTCTGGAATTGGCGCGTTGTTTTTTTTTCAGCGCGTCGAAATATTTTGATGACCGCGATTTTTTTGCGCTTCGAAACGAAATATAACGCGTTAAATTTTGCTTTTGTAGCGTTATGAAATGCAAAATGTAAGATTTTGCACTCGCCAAAAATATTATTAACGGGTGAAAATTTAGCGCGTTAAAATCTTGCGCACCTGCCAAAATTTTAATTTCAAAAATTGGGCGTGTCCTAAATAAGCCAATAGCGTGCTCGTTTACAAATATCAACCAATGGGAAAGTGCAAATGACATTGAAGAAATTAACCCGCAAGAAACCATTTTTGCGCGCTAAAAGTTTTGGCGTGCTGAAATGTTTTCTACTATCGCTAAACTCCGCCTTTACGTTCAATTCAAACCTAATTGGTTGAATTTAAATTTTGATATGTAAAGTTAAAATTCATTGGCTTACAGGCCTTGCGCGTTAAAAAGACTCGGTATTTTTAAATAACCCTCCGAAATATTTTGACACGCATCGAAATAATTTTGCACGCAAAAATTTTACGCATTTGATTGGTTAAAAACTTGTTTTCTGTGCCCGGATTGGAGAACGCGATTTTGCGCACCGCATTTTCCAACGCGCATAATTTGGGCAAATTGTGACACATTTGGCGTTCCATACTAGGTAACGGGGCCGTGGGTGACTGGGTGGGTAGAATAACAATTATAAAGGTTCGAAAAGTTGGTTTGCTACCATTGAGTTGGGAATATTAATCTAGAGGTCCAATCAAAACGTCGGATTTCAGTATTTCGCGAAACAAGTTTTTAAAAATAATAGTACTGTCAGCACCCCGGGCCCTGGTATCTTACCTGCATACCGTATGACTACAGCTGAACTTCCACCCCTCCCTGCTTCTCAAGCGAGACTAACTCGATTCTCCTGTGAACCTTGGGACTTATACAGACTCCTCTCTACTTCAAAAGTTACTAAGTCGCCTGGTCCGGATGGCCTTCACCCTTTCTTAATAAAATCGCTTGTGGATGTTGTTGCCTTTCCCTTTTACCTAATAATTTATCGCTCTTTCTCCCATTGTAAACTACCAACCTCCTGGAAGGAAGCGAACATCACCCCAATTCACAAGTCCGGCTCCCGTATCGACCGTACTAAATACCGTCCGATTAGCAACCTTAATCATACCCCCAAATTGAGTGAACGCCTTGTGTACAATCAGGTTGCTTCCCACTTGGCTAAAACCAACTTCTTCTCTCGGCGCCAGCACGGTTTTCTTCCCAAGCGGTCATGTCTGACCAATCTCCTGGAGGCCACTAACTTGTGGTCTATGTGGCTCGATGAGGGTTATAGCGTAGATGTTATCTACTTAGACTTTTCAAAAGCCTTCGACTCGATTCCTCATGCGCGTCTCCTTGAATCCCTTCATGCTGTGGGAAATACTGATGATGCCCTGGCTTGGTTAGCGGATTACTTAAGTGGCCGGCGGCAACGGGTCGTCCTTAATGGGGTCTTATCTGCATGGCGTGATGTGGGTAAAGGGGTTCCCCAAGGGTCAGTCCTGGGTCCCCTACTCTTCAATGACTCTTCTCTGCCTGATGCAATTACCATTGCTCTCATACTCCTTTTTGCGGAGGACTCCAAACTCTTCCATAAACTTCGGGACGTGTCCCACTGTCAGGAGCTCCAGGCTGATTTGGACAGGGCTTACCACTGGGCAAAATCACGTGAACTTGCCTTCAATGAGACTAAATGCTCTGTCCTCCACCTAGGGCATAAGAACCCCCACTTTGTTTACCATTTCAATGGCACACCCCTCAATACCACTCTATCTGAACGGGACCTAGGTATTCAAGTTGACCCCTCATTGAAATTTTTCATCCACGCTAACAAGGTTGCCAAACGTGTCCGAGCTTTGGCAGGGCTGGTCCACCGTAATTTGTGCTTCCGCTCTCCTGTGTTGGTCAAATCCCTTTACAACTCCCTAGCACTTCCCATTTTCGATTATTGTTCTCCGGTATGGTCTCCATACTCGGAGACTGACCAACATTTGCTCCAAAAAGCCCAGAACCAATTTACTAAATTGGCTTACAAAGTCTCGGCCCGCTCCGCCCCCGCTCGAGCAAAGGCTCTAAATATTCAACCAGTCATGATTCGACATAAACTCAACAATTTATGCTTACTTCACAAATTTTTTCATAAGAATCTGGTTCTGGGCTTTTCGGACTATTTTTCCCTTGACTCCGGTTCTCAAACCAGGGGTCACTCCCTCAAACTAGTCAAACCCCGGGCGAGAACCACTCGGCGGTTACATTTTTTCTCATACTCCGTTGTTAGTGACTGGAATGCTCTCCCACAATCTATTGTTTCGATTACCGACTATTTGCAATTTCGTTACTCTCTAGGTGACCATTTACAAACCTCTTCGTGACCCCTCCGTCGGCGACCATCATCTCGCGTTGGCTCACCAGTCCTAAGGATGACAATAACTCCGAACAGTTACGGCAACTGTTTTTCGCAACTCTCGAACCTCACGCGAAGGACGCGACGGTTTTCTACACGGACGGTTCGGCTTCCCCCGATTCAGGGGTCGCGGGTGCTGCCTTCGCAATTCCCTCCCTCAACATTGGTGCGGTTAATTTAGTGGACTCAGGTCATCCTATCAATCGGGTCGAGTTATTTGCCATCCAGATGGCTCTCTCCTACGCGTCCACACATCTGCGTTCGCCGGTAATTGTCTGTTCCGACTCTAAAAGCGCACTCACCCAACTGCTAAGTCGGTCTATGGATCCGGTGGCCATCTGTATCCAGGAGCTTTGCGATAAGTACCCGTATCCGGTTTCTCTAATCTGGTGTCCAGCACACGTGGAAGTTCCCGGAAACGAGACGGCCGATCGTCTCGCCTCGGTCACTGGGCTCCAGCGCCCTTCTAGAGTGGACTTCCTCCTACCGTCTACTCTTGTAGAAATAAAGAGTGCGTGTCGTCCGGCTCTCTCAGCTGAGTGGAGTACGGACTGGCAGACCAGTAGGGTAGTGCGGCCTCTTCGTGAGGCAAAACCCTTTCCTGGCTCTAGTACTATACTTAACTTGAAACTCTCGCGCAAGGACGATACCCTTCTCTCGCGACTAGGTAGTGGTCGCCTTCCCACAAACGCGACCCTACACCGGTTCAACCTCAGTGTGAAGGCCGCTTGCACTCACTGTGGAGCTATCGACGATGCTCACCACATCTTATTCACCTGCCCTTATCACACTGGGCGTCGCCCAGCGCTGGTTTCAGCGCTCCAGAAGCGCAATCTTCCGAACACTCTAGTGGGAGTTCTTAAAGCAGTTCATGGAGGTCATATGGACATTATTATTGCCACCTGTGCTATTCTGCGACGTGCGGTGCATTGACATTCTGCTCGGTTTCCTCATTTTGTTTTCCTTTGTTTTTGGTGTAATTCTACCATTTGTACAGTGTACTTCGAGCTTTTTATTGTTTTTCTTTTTTGTTTTTTTTATTTTTATTTGCGCGCCTGGTGTGAAGGCCCCCGCTATATACACCAAAAACTTGTAAACCTTTAATCCGACCCCCCCCCCGCGTTTTCCGGCAAAATTATTTTTTTTTCCAAAATAATGGATGGCGCCACGGGTCATATGATAACGTTTTCTCGTCATTTGTTTCGCAAAGCCTTGGCGGTTAATTTAACTTTTTTAAAGTACCAAAAAATAAAGAGAATGGAAGAATCATAGATATAGGAAACGTATATAAAGGTCTAGATAAAATATTTCAAAGGGAGTGAATACGGAGGTGACAGCTAGCAGAAACGCATAATTTCTGCAGGCTATCCTTAAAAGGCGCTATCTATCGGTAAGAAAGCTCATGCTATCGTCGCGAGAGCCATTGTCTCCTGCTTAAAAATAATACTAAAAGTCACCAACAGATGGTGTCTAAAGACTACGGCCTGCGGAAAGGTCAAGCACTTAGTACTAAAATGCTAAGAGAGCTCGCGCTCTTGGTCACGTGCCTTCCTCGGTGTCTGCTAGGTGTCAATTCCGTATTTTATGTTAGGCTTAGACGCCCCGAAATTTATCTAGACCTTTATATACATTTCTTATATCTATGGAAGAATGGCCAAAGAATATTCCTAGTGATACGATATTTATTTTAAACGATAAGATTTGCCAGCTTCATTTTGATTACATAATTGATGTAATAGCTATTCCTGGACGCAGGATGCTATTCCTCCTGCCTTTAAAATAATCACGGATATTCAACCAAAAAGCTCTTTACCACATTTATACTATAGCCATAACCCTTCTATAACTTCTATTACTATTATCATAAGTAACATAATACCCCTAAGTATGACATTAGGAAAATGTTCTACTACATCCTTTCTTCACAGTGACGTTAGAAAAATTTCGAAATAGCGCCACTCGGTAGCGGCGGCATGAACTAATCTAACCCAACTTCCGGGAACGTGATTCTCGCGGTTTTGAAAACAGTCATTTTTAGGCTTAAGGCATATAGCCGCACTAATTTCGTTTTCGCCACGGAAACTTTAACAACGGAAGAAATTAAAGAAATTGTATGTATTTTCCCCAACAATATTAAATCTTTATATCGGGCAAATGGTATTATATTAGAAATTCACCAACAACTCGAAATTTGTGGATCACTAGTGTAGTATATTGAGAAGATCAATCTCATTGATATTTATCAATGTTATGCACCAAATACTGTAGACGGTTAAAAACCTTCAGCTTGTTACGTTTTTAATATAAAAATGTTACTCATTTAGTTTACGAATATTTTATTACAATTTCTTCCAGATTTTTACTAGTATTTTGTACCTGGATGAATGCCTGGTTTTGTCCGCTGTGATCAAAATTAAAATGAATTGATGAATTAAAATGTAAGAATTAACCTTTTTCAAACTTCTGGAATAACTTTTACAATTGCTAATTGCGCAAAAAAAAATATTTTTTTCAGTTCAAACTTTGAAAATGACCCTAATAATATTTAGTATTTAGGTATAATTTTCCGATAGAGTTAGGCCTAATAAGCCGACTACCATAACAGTCATTTTATATCTTACATTTCGTACCTCATAATATTTTGTAGCGCTATACTGACTCCTTTTCGATGACCAATAAAAAAAATCAAATCCCAAAGAGTATTAAACTTCCGGATTACAGAGTTGCTAGTCGTTTTTCTGATTTATCGTTGGTGAAGAAAGGATGTAGTAATAAAAAATGCATGCGCAAGGCTACAAGTGTCATACTAATGGGTATTATGTTACTTATGCTATTATCATTAGTCTATAAGCTTCGTGCGTAGTTTAAATTTTGCTCAGAAGTATCGCCGCCTACCGAGTTTAAAATTTAATATACGAAAGCTGTCTGCTCGTTCAAAATTATCTCTGCACAACAGCTGAAAGCTGAAAGTTTTAACCGAAAAACTTAGAAATTCAAAAGTTGTCTGCTATTTCTTCACATATTTAGTTCAGGCAGATGGCGCTATATTTCCTAATCTCGAAGCCTTTAATATTGTTCCATAACTTTGTCTTTTTGAAGAATATTTTACTGAGAGCTGGTAACGGAGTGATGCCATAACAAGAAGAAAATCTCCCCCTAGCGAGGCGCTGTCAAAGGCTAAGTGTGATGCGTTAGCAAGCGGACGCAAAACGGCGACGAAGCCCGTAATGCAGTCGGCAGTAGCGGCGCTAAGGTTTTTTCACAGGTGGGCTAAGACTTTTGTGGCCCTTACAACTTTAGTGAACTCTTATAATTTTGGGGCTTGCCCTCTCAAATGTCTCTTATAACGTATACATATTTAAAAATTTAACTCGAAGTATAAATTGCACTCTTCTCTTTTTTTTTTACTAAACTCGTCAAGAACCAACAAAGGATTGTTTCTCAGCCTATTAGATAAATCTCTATTTATAAAGAGCAAGGCTAAATTTGTTAATCGATTTTCAGACATAGTTGTTCTTAAAAATGTTTCGAGTCTATTAAGTGTACTAAAACGATATAAGTTATATAGTCTTTGGCGGGAACCTTGGATTGACCATATTTCGCAAAAGTGGTGAAATCGAAAAAACCCAAAATTTTCCAGGAAGCGAGAAGAGCAAGGTCGTTTTATTGTTGCGGCTCTCACCGCGTTTACTGGACCCCCTACTGACCTTGTATCCGTCCTGGAGGCTAGCTGGAGGGAACACGCGCATGCCAGGGGTATTTCCCTAAATTTCCTTCAGCCCCTTTCTTTTCTTTCTATTGTCCATTTAACTTTCTCTCAATTTCTGCTCCCTTCCTCTATCTGTTTATGGTCTACTAATACTATCTTCTTGAGTAAACGAATTGATTTTGAAATATTATACCCCAGAAAACGTTTCCAAACAAATTTCTAGAGATAAAGAAAATTCATTAATTGAAATATGTGGCCTCTTAATCATAAATATGTGGCCCTTTTAATATAAATATGTGGCCCCTCTCAGAAATGCAGGGGGGCTAAAGCCCACTTCAGCCCACCCTTAGCGCCGCTACCCTTGTAGCACAAGCCATTTGGTTTTGTGTTGGCTAGTAGTCGCGCGGTCGGTATGGTGTCGTAGTTGGTTAAAAGTCGTAAGCCAACTCAGGCCCGACTAAAAGAAACCTAAAGCCAACTTCAAAACCAAATAACGCCCAACTTGATACACACGCATTTATTGGGGACAAATTTCAATCTTAGCGACCTAAAAACTATGAACCCTCATATTTATTCTGCATAAACTAAACATTAATGAACAATAATTTCCAATTTAAATAATCCTAACAATTTTAAGGAGTATTGGAAACCAACTCCTACCCGACTCCAAAACAGCACTTTACTTAAATATATCAATTTATTTTCGTAATTCCTGTTTATTACTTTAAAAAAACTCTGCACTTAAAGATATTTTGTCCGCCTTAAAAAAATATAAATGTTTTAAATAAATAAAACATTTTAAGAGTTATAAAAAGTTGATGTATACAGATGGGGTTTATTCCTAGCCAACAGGCGTACATTGTACCTAGAGTGGGAGGGGGCGGGTGCCAGTAACAAAGGTCGAGAAAATTCTTGGAATTTGGAAAAATTCCAAAGCCTCGTGGTAACGCGAGATTCGTGGCTGGGACCGTTCAAGCGGTCAGTTTCTTTTACCTCGTCTCCGAACAAAGGTGGACCTCGGGTTCATCGCCATTTTCCGTTCTATGATTAAGGTAAGCCTAAATATATTTTTCAATGTTAAATATTATAGTATTTAATTGAAAACTACTACTTTTTAACTTTAAATTTGTAGTAAGTTAAATATTTTGGGAGTTTGAGATATTGTGGAAAATTATGTAATTTTAAATACTCAAATATTTTAATAAAACGATAGATTTTAAAATAAACGTGTTTGAATATACCCAAAAATATCAAGAACTTCAAGTGTTTTCTATTTCAATGAAAATAAATTTAATTTTTAATTATGCTGTCGACGAGTTATCCACCATTTCCTATAGTTACGAGATACGATATCCACCCCCATTCAAAAACTAAAAAAAGAATACGGAGTTAAGTCCAGTTCTTTTTTTACGTTTTAGTCAATATTAAATTCCCTAACTTTAAATATTTTTTGTATATTCAAACACTTTTAATTTAGTTTATATTCTATTGAAGTGGACATTTCCCTTAAAGATATTTAAGTCTTATATATAATTAGTTTTCATTTTATATACTATCTTACTTTTAGGCTGAATTTTAAATGGAATTCTTATTGTTTCTCTATTTAGGTTACTTGATTGATTGGTGCTATAATTTAACACGGTAATGTAATTAACCTTTTTTACTGTTTGCTACTCTAATTTAATCATAATATTAGTTAATTATGGCTAATAGTAAAGTTAAGAGAGTTGGTATGAACTATGATAGAGACGTTTCTGATTTAAGTAATAGACAAAAGCGAAGAAAAAGAACCAATTATTTAAATACCGTTATGGAACGAGTGTCAGAAGAATGTGATTTATTAGACGCTAGAGGTGTAGTGGATTTTGACTTAAATAAAGATGGTGTATTAGGCCCTTGTAGTGATGAGGCAATTTGCGATTCAGGTCAGGTTGAAATTAATCAAAATGGGATGCATTTCTTAGATGCACAATGTCTAAATAACAGTGATTCTGATGAGAACATAACTGATAGTTCAAGTGATAATATCGAGAGGATTAATAGCAATTTATCGAGTTATAGCGATACTAGTTCGTCGGAACATGATGTACGTGATATTTCCGAAGATATTAGGAGCTGGGCATTGACCCATAACATAGACACTGTTAAGCTTAATAGTTTGTTATGTATTCTACGGGTTCATGGACATGACACCTTACCGAAAGATTCGCGAACACTTTTGCATACCCAAAGAGATGCTATAGGAATAACACTAATTGCAGGTGGGGAATATTGGCATATTGGTTTTACCCAAGGTATTAAAAACTTTTTAAATTCGCGACCTAATTACGATGACGATATTTCTTTTGCCATAAATATTGATGGGGTGCCTCTATTTAAAAGTTCAAACAAATGCCTTTGGCCTATTTTGGCCTCAGTTTATAGTTTTTCGGAAGGGATAATTGGGGAGGTTTTTCCGGTGGGAATATTTTGTGGAAACAGCAAGCCTGCATCCTTAACTGAATTCTTGGAGCCTTTTTTAAATGAACTAACAGCTTTGTGCAGTAATGGTTTTCAATACGGTGGGAAAATATTTAACTGCCGATCAGATGGTCCTTTTATATTAGACACACCAGCTAGGACCTTCGTAAAAAATGCTAAAGGGCACACTGGTTACCATTCTTGCGATAAATGTACCATTAAGGGTTTTCATTACAACCGTCGCACAGTTTTTTTAGAGCTAGATTCCGATGAGCCAGTAACTTTACGGACAAATGAATCTTTTCGAAATCAAATTAATGAAGAGCATCACCTTATTGGACCCCCTTCCCCTCTAGAAAATTTGGATATGGATATGGTTAAACAATTTCCCCTGGACTACATGCATCTGGTGTGCTTAGGGGTTATGAGAAGAATTTTAACAGCCTGGGTTAAAAAAGGGAAATTTGTAGTAAGGTTAAGCAGCCAGATGATAACCGAATTCTCCAACAAGCTGGAAAATATTAGAAAATACATTCCAAGTGAATTTGCTAGGAAACCTAGAGCGTTAAAATATATAGATAGGTGGAAGGCCACAGAGCTACGGCAGTTTTTGTTGTACACCGGTCCAATCCTAGGCGAGGATATTCTATCTAAAGATGTTCTTAACCATTTTAGATTGCTTTTTTGCGCAATCTACATTTTGGCATCACCAGTTTTTAGCAAAACTCTGTGTAACTTCGCTGGCCAACTTTTAGAAAAATTTGTTTTATCAAGTCCAGACTTTTATGGGAAAGAGTTTGTAGTCCTCAATGTTCATTCCTTAACGCATCTAGCACATGATGTGAAAACATTTGGTCCGTTAGACAATTTTAGTGCATTTCCTTTTGAAAATCATTTGCAAAAGCTTAAAAAGAAAATGCGATCTCCCAATAAGCCCCTTCAGCAACTGTTTAAAAGAGTATATGAAAACCAACTGCTTCCAAGTAAAGAAAAAATCAACCAATTAGTCCTAAAGAAACCGTTTAAAAATAACAGCCCTCTAGTACCAAAAAATGCTAAATCTTTTAAGAAAATTCAAACCACTTCATTTTGTATATCTCTTAAATCGGGTGATAATTGCTTTAAAATGACTTCTGGTGACGTAATAAAGGTTAGACATATTTATCAGTTTGGCATTAATGACATAATGGTTGTTGGAAATTTGTGTAAACCTTATGCTGATATTTTTGATTACCCTCTTCGGTCTTCTATTTTAGGCCTTTTTGTTGGTAAAATTTCAAAATTAGCTAAAACTTATCCTCTCTCTTCAATAGAAAGCAAGTGTTTCATTTTCGAAAACAATGAAAATTCTTTAGTTAAAATTGTTCCAATGCTTCATAGATTTTAAATAAATAAAATAAAAATAGTTTTTATTTAGTCAACTAATTATATTGACTATTTTACTTTGACTTAAAATTGATTAATAATAAAGTATGGAATGGGAATATTTGGAAAATTTTAATTTATTCGGTTAGAATTTGAAAAGTTGGTTATTTTTCTTCAGATTTTGGTGGGAGCCCTAGTGAACAAAACTATAATTTTCCTTTTAACCTTAGTTTTCAAGTTTAGATATTTTGTATTGTTTTTTTTTCAGATGTTTGTAGTGTTTAGTTTCGAAAACGAAGGAACTGTTGAAGTAGTTCCATTAAAATGGTGTCCCGATGAAACTTCATGCTACTGGCCACCATCGTCTTTACATAATGAAGTAACAAGTTTAATTACAAAGTGTGCTTCATACGACGAACATTGGACCATTTACAGTGGGAAGATTTTATATAAATCAAGTAGGACTACATTTTTAGATTCTGTAACTACAACAATAATGCTGAACCATTTTTCTGTGATTGCAGTGATTTACACAAGAGCCAGGGAGCAATTAAAAAATGCGGAACTGACCTCCGACTTGGCCAGCGAAAAGGAATATGGAAGAGGACGAAGAAATAAACGGCAAAAACAAATGGATATCTCTTCAGGCCCTGATTCTACTTCTGGTAATTATCGTAATTTTATTAACCTGTAAAGTATTTTTCGTAAACTAATGGCTTACAAATTTTGGAGTAGAAGATGAAAATGGTAAAACAAAACGTGGAAAAAATCGTAAAATGGTTAAATTACCCTCACCACCGCCTTTACCGTTGATGCTCAATGAATCACAACCAGCAATAGATGCGAGTCAATTACATTCCAATGAACAGCGTAGTACAATTACATCAAAAAAATCGATGGACAAGACACCTGTTTTATCAGCGGTATATCAAAGTAACCAACATTTGGAAAACCAACTTAACACCAAGGAAGGATCTAGCGCTTTACTCTCAAAGAAAACGTTTGACAAAACCAGTAAAAGCCCTCAATTGGAAAAATCAGGAATCGCTAGTCAACAATCTCGATCAATTGTTAAACCAAACAAGAAAACAAAGTCACGATCTACGTCAAGTAGCATTTCACATGGTAGGAAGGAAACTTCAAGAAGTCAAAGCTCTCATTGCTCTCAATTTTCACCAAGTCCTATTCCACAACATAGAAAGGAGAATTCTGATTCAAGTTATCGCCGTTCATTTTCTACAAATCAACCCGTAGAGGAAGTTAACTCCAGTCCAAACTCCATCAACTCTGAATTTTCTACAATACGGCCACAAATAAGAGACGAAACATTTATGCAACATTCTTTTGGATCTGAATATTCTTCAATCGGAAACCACCAAAATCGCTATATGGAAGGTAACATTAGTTTTTACTGATTGTTTTTATTTTATAGGCCAACTACGTAGTTGTTCGGTTTACTGTCTTATATAGTTTATTTTCAAGAAACGGGAAGTGTGGATAAATATCAACAATCTCTATCTAGGCAGCACCATTCAAGCCTTTCCAATGGTATATTTAAAGGTATAGTGAAATGGTAAAATAACCTACTGAAAAATAAGTGCAGAAACGATGTTAAAAAATTTTAAGATTAAATTTTTTTAATTAACTACTTTTCGCATAAGTAGTCTAACAGTTTAAAGGAAAACTAAATTTTCATATACAATACTTAACTTTCTTAATTTTTAGATAAATACGAAAAATCTGTAATGTTAATGCTATCTGACATACACGTGAAATTGGATAAAATCATAAACTCGCAAGAGCAATTGGCTAATTATACCCTGGACGATACGGAAATTGATGGTTCACCAAGCCTACCTCTTGAAAGCATTCAAGATTTGAAAAAGTTGGAGATGTTTCTGGATGATGAGGATATCAGAAAAAGAGTGGTAAGTTAATAGTCCAGTTTAAACAGGGTATACAAAAACGCAGCCCCGTGATTTTCTATTTTTGCAATGGGGCTTGGATAAAAATCTGTTTTAAATTGACGATTTATTCATTGTTAGGTGAGAAAGTTATCAGCTATCGGTGGTCGCAAAATTGGTGATACATGCCGTGGAATATTGAAGAGAGTATTTTCGCATTCTTTGATTTTAAAGTTCAACTGGATTGGCTTGAATGGAAAACACGCATTTCAAGTTTTAAAAACGAAAAATGTCATAATAGGTAAATTATATTTTTCTTTAAAAAAAACTGTATTCTTGCTATGTAGTTTTCTCACGAGTTTGAAAACTTTATGTATTTACAGAAGCTGTTCAACGTAACGTTAAAGGGTCAAGAATTTATGATATTGAAACAGTTATGAAGAAGTGGATCAGATACTCAGGGGACAGAGAAGGAGGAAGAGAGCAAAGAAAGAAAAAGAGTAGCCAAGAAGCTAGAGACGCAAGCGTTGATAAACCAGAAGCTGAATTATCAGACGAGTAGAAAAACTGTTAATTACAAATTACCTATTTGACGAATCTCTTTTTTTTGGAGACGATTGTATATATTTGAAATTGCTGTGCCAAAAATTACTGTTTTTATATCGAATAAAAAATGAATTTTAATATTTTGTTATTCATTATACCGAATAATTAAATTAAAATTTGGGGAATTAGGTAAGGTATTGTGCTGGTTAAGTGACTACATTTAGTTGGCGAAAGGGTGGTTTTAAAGTTGGCGAGGGGGTGGTTTTGTAGTTGGCGAGGGGGTGGTTTTGTAGTTGGCGAGGGGGTGGTTTTGTAGTTGGCGAGGGGGTGGTTTTGTAGTTGGCGAGAGGGTGGAATTGTTGGGACAGTGTTAACTTTGGTGTTGGTAACTATAAATCTTTAATATGGCAAAAAAACCTAAAGTTGGCCACATGCTGGTTTTTTTAAAAACGGAAAGGGCCCCGATTCGTAAACCAGCTGCTGGCCAAATAGGACATTTCGATTGTTCAGTTGCTGGTTCACCAACACCTTTGGCCAACACTATAATCACAACTGCTGGGCCAGCTGCATTAGGCTACAAGGGTACTGGCAGTCGGTCTTGTGAAAAGCTCTCGGTAAAACTTTTTCATGTGAAGAATAGGAAGTGCTACACTTATGTAAAATATTATACACTTATGCTATTATTTACCACCTAGTACATTACGTCAAAACACTGCATTTTACATTACATTGTAATCTTTTTTATATCAGGGAGGAACCCAGTTACTGGGTGCGCAAATCTCTGTCAACACTTTTCCATAGATGAAATGCAATTAGCATTCCTTTTTTTACATGAACGTATGTACCCTATTTACAATAAACCACATTTAAGACATTTTAAAACATATTTCGGGCAAAGATGGAAGGGTAATAATCTTTGACGGTACTCAAGCGATAGTACTTCGACAATGATAGATATAGATAATTAATAGATAATAAAAGCAAATTTATAGTTCAAACAGACTTCCCAATGCTATATCAGCTAGTGACTCACTCTGTTGACCATCATATCCTACTCCGGGCCCAGACGGAATCCAGGCTGTGGTCCTTCGCAGGTGTGCCGATGTCTTAGCCACTCCTCTGACTGTCATTTTCCAGCTTTCCTGCGACACGGGAGAAATCCTGGATAACTGGCGTTGGGCCAACGTCAAGGCGATCAATAAGGGTGGAGACCAGTCTGACCCAACGGAGTACCGTCCGATTGCACTCCTGTTGCCGGTCCTCAAAGCCGACGAGCATGTCAGTGCGTCCGCCATCTCAGCTCACTTCATCCAGCATAACCACATGAGTCCGTCTCAGCACGGTTTCCGTAGTGGCTTCAGCACTGGGACCCAGCTTCTTTGCTGCGTTGACGCCTTGACTTCTGGGCTGGAGCAAGCCGGCCGAGTAGATATCATTTTCCTTGACTTTCACAAAGCCTTTGATTCGGTTCCGCATGAGCTCCTCAAGGCCAAACTTTACTTCTACGGGGTCAGGGGTAGGACCCTGAACTGGCTATCAGCTTACCTCGAGAACAGGGAGTTTCGAGTGGTACTCCCCGGTGCCACCTCCGACTGGCTCCCTGCTTCCTCTGGCATACCGCAAGGATCGGTCCTAGGGCCTCTCCTCTTCATCATCTACATCAATGACATCGGATACAACGTCGTCTCCCAACTTTACATCTTCGCGGATGACGTAGCACTCTCAAATAATAATAATAATCAAATAATAATCAGCTAGGCTAATACCCCAGGCACCACCTTAGGCCCAAGTCATCTAGTGACTTATAATGCCTTTAAACAGGTGGTCGGGTTACAATGCGTAGGAGGGTGGTGGCAAGCCCTTCATGCCACGCGAGCCAACAGCCGCCTACACTAACTATTACCGATCTTCTCGACACAGGACTGCGTTACTCTTCAATCCGACCTCGACACCATCGGCAAGTGGAGTGAGCAGTGGCTGCTACCGCTAAACTCTGCAAAGTTCTCCGTTCTCTCTCTTCGCAGAGTTGGTCAGCCAGTTCACTCAGCGAAATATGTCCTTCAAGGCGCTGACCTGCGCAAAGTCTCCTCTCAAATATATCTCGGAGTGACCTTAACAGACACCCTGGAGTGGTCCACCCACATCAACCGTGTCATTTCCCAAGCCGCTAGGGCCTTGGATTTCATCCGCCGACACCTGTACCGCTGCTCCTTTGCGACGAAGTCGTTAGGAGTTAAAACCTACGTCCTTTCGATACTGGAGTACTGTTCGGCCGTCTGGTCCCCATCAACTACAAGTGGCGTCCACACGGTTGACAATATCCAGCGGCGTGCCCTTCGCTTCGCAACCAGCGTTGGATTCGCGTAGAGTACGTCGATGACAAACGTGCTCAAGAACAAAAAATAGGACACCTTAGCTTTGTGCCGCCATCTTAAACGTCTCATTATCGTAAATAGCGTGGTTCATCGCTCCTGTGGTGCCCTCGCCCCCCCCCTCTCGGCGGTCCTGTCCGACTGGCATCACCCCCCCACCCCCCCAAGAGGGAATCGGGTCGCCTCTCTGATCCTTCCGGGCTTCAGACTTGAAGTCCGCAGACATTCATTTCTCCCCTCCTCCATACAAGAGTGGAATTCCCTTCCTGAGTACCGAAAGGATATTTACGGCCGTGCTCAGTTCCAGAAGGCCCTTGCTACGTACTTGGACCTGTACGATTAGCGCTCCTCCTCGTCTAGACGTGAAGGGTTTTTAAACCCTTTGTCGGGCTTTAATCGAACTAAAGAACCTAGATGGAAGGACAGACAGTACAGAGTTAGCAAAGGTTTATTGGCTCCTTATGTCAGCGAAACTTGAGTAAAAAAGGATGATATGGGAAATGTCCTTAATATGAGAGTCACAAAGAGGACACGTGTGGTCTTCCCCGAAGACACGGTGGCTCCGTCAATCTAACCACTGTTGGCCGGCACCAGTACGCGTCAGAAATAGAAAGTGCTTAATTTATGATTACGATAAATGCTAGGTTCCAAAGCTGGTTTGTCCTTGCACAATAGGCTTCCAGACTAGGATAGTTTCCCATTTCCAGCCGCCACTTAGCATTGCTGTTTTCCATTACCGCCTTCTCTATAATTTTTGACCACACTAATTTAGAGCGGGTACAGCGACAGATTTGCAAACGTGCGGGTGACTTCATAGGTGTTATAAGAGTGGGCACCTTTGTATTTAACGGCCCAGTACAAACGGGCAGCTTTCAAACAGATCTTTTGTTGCAATAGGAGACCCCGAGATACTCCATTTGTCGAGCGAAGCTTAACGACTTCCCTGGAGAACTACATCTTGGGTGACACGCTGTCCACTAATTAAATTGAAGGATCTGGGGTCAATCCATGTCAAATCGAGAGGTTGGGTAAATTTTGATGACCTTCAACACCTTTTTCAAGGTCATTCACAAATTATCTCTATTATCAACAGAATCAAAAATTCAATTCGAACTAGAATTTTTCTTATAAATTTTTAACTATACATTTCTCATTGTTGAAACATTAAATGTGTGCTTCTTTGGTCAATAGCTAAAAAATATAAAAAAATGAAAAAAATCGAAGGTGACGTCATTTCCGTTTTTTGGGGGTTTCTTAGATCCCCCGAAAACGTTAATATCTTCCAAACCAATATATGCAGGTAATTTTTGAAACAAGAATACGATTCCTTGTCAAAAATACACCTAGAAAACAAATTTGCGATAGTTTAAAGGTATTTCGCTGGAAGATATGGCCAAAAATGTTGATTTTTGGGTCGGCGGAGCCTTTGGTGTGGGAAAATTTCAATTGTTCATAAAATGGCCAATTTTATCGATAGAGGGCCAAAATTTTGGAAATGGTCATTATTTCAAGGCTACTTACGCACCAAAATTCGATGTACAAATCGGTGAGGTAGTGCCTCCCAACCTCTCGATTTGACATGGACTGACCCTCTGGCATTTCACCGTACTGAATTTGGGGTCTGAAGCCGTCACGAAATTTCCGCAAATGTCAAGGAACTGTTGTCATTCTTCTAGGACCTCAGCTACCGTTTAGATATCACCAGCGAATAATTATCCCGGAGTTACGCTTTCCAGTTCGACGTAGGACAGGTGGGCTAAACGAAATCCAAGATTCGACGACATGAGAAGCTCATTGAGTTGGGAATATTAATATTCCCAACTCAATGGAGAAGCTGATCGAGAGGCTGTTGGAATAACGCAAACAGTAGAGGGGACTAATGGACAGCCTTGTTTTAAACCAATTTGAGAACGCACCCACGTCATTTTCACCAAGCCAGAAACGATACAAGGTGTCTGATCCACAAATGGCGACGGAATACCAAGCTGTACAAGGCATGCGCATAGATTTTCCCGATCAACACTGTCATACGATTTCGGAAAATCGAGAAAGGCCGCGTAGAGCGAGCGTCTTTCGATTATGGCAATCTCAATAAGCTGCTCAAGAGTGAATAGATTGTCGGACCACTCCGGTCTTTACGAAAACCATTCTGTAATTCGATAAGAATCATATTATCTTCTACGAACTTTTGTAGACGGACTTTAATTATCGACATGTACACCTTTGATAGACATTGTGATAGAGCGATCCACCGATACGAATTGAAGCATTCTGAATCCTTACCAGAGCCTTTAAAGATACGGCGAATTTCTGTATTTTGGTTTAAGAATTAGGAATTTTGTTGAAAAGTAGACAGAGGGCCTTCCTGCCATTTTCCGGCAGGCCGCGAATCAACTCGTTCGAAATTTGGCCTTCACCAGCCGCTTTACCCATTGGTAGTCTAGACACCCGATTGACACGTTCAGTTCGATAAGGGAAATTTCATCCATCAGGTACCTAGTTTCAGGTGCAAGTTCTGAACATACTGATGAGCGTTGAATGGTCGTATTGTGGATTGGTTTAAAAGCCACTTCTGTAGACTGAACGAATTCCTCAATTCTTTGGGTTATTTCAATGTCATTCCTTAAAGGCCTACCATCTTCACCGTGAATAACGCATCCCCCCTATACTTCAGTGATATACAGAGAAATGACCAATATATTTGTAGGGGTTTTCATGGCGACGCCAGCGCCATCTGAATTTCTCACTGGCATTATCAAAGCTATACTATGGGGGAAAATCCGAGTTTTTAACATAGATATAGGAAACGTATATAAAGGTCTAGATAAAATATTTAAAAGGGAGTGAATACGGAGGTGACAGCTAGCAGAAACACGTAATTTCTGCAGGCCATTGTCTCCTGCTTAAAAATTATACTTAAAGTCACCAACAGATGGTGTCTAAAGACTACGGCCTGCGGAAAGGTCAAGCGCTTAGTACTAAAATGCTAAGAGAGCTCGCGCTCTTGGTCACGTGCCTTACTCGGTGTCTGCTAGGTGTCAATTCCGTATTTTATGTTAGGCTTAGACGCCCCGAAATTTATCTAGACCTTTATATAGATTTCTTATATCTATGGTTTCTAACCATCTCTCTACATAGCAGACTTGGAACAAGGATTATGACTGTGTTCAAAAGCTACCGAACAATACTGTAGGCCGTTGAACGACTTTTTTCACTTCTATTTACAGGTGAAAAGTTTCCATTATTTCAACAAGCACTATTTAAACAGTAACTTGCAGGTCATGGTTCTCGGAAATATTACTTCTTGGCGATTCTCTTGAAGATGTGTTATTTAAGCGCCTATCAAATATTGTCGTTTGCTATTCTTATTCTTCTGCACACTAAAATTTTGCAAAACATGCCAAGTTCGGAACCACCATTTTTAAATGAACGTTTTTACTCCAACCCGAACTATTCGCAAGTACAGGTTTGGAGACGTCATTGAGTACTGCAGTGGCTCTACTCGAAAATCACAGAGCAAAGGAAAAGCATCCACATTAGAGTCTATACTTATTTCTGGTTAAAATAAGTTAAAAGGAACCACCTATGGACTGCATTGGAAAGGCCCGGATGATAAAATACGCGAATAAGAAGATTAGTCCACAATTAAAAGGGATAAATAAGCTAAACCCTAAACAAATTAGAAGAAATTCAAAAACTTACAAGTAACGCGTACACTCTAAGAAATTACCGTAACTGAACAGTAATTTCACCGTAAAATTTATAGTAAAATGACCGTATCAATTTTTTCCGTAAAATCAACGGTTTAATTAATGTTGCGGTTATTTCATATTTAAATTAACGGTTAAATAGTTATTACCGTAAAACTAAAGGTAAGAATGCAATATTTTTTACAGTAACAAAAGACTAAATAAAAATGTGAAACGTAGAATAATCAGTTTATTTAAAAAATTGGCTTTAACGTCAAATAGATGACAAAATTTAATTCAAACATGAACTCGTCGTGAATCCAGGGGCGTAGCGGAAACTCTCTTTTTAGGGGAAAATTTAAATATTGTAAAGGGATGGGTAAAATCTTATAAATGTTCAAAGAGGCTCAGGAAGGGGCTTACAATTTAGTACAGTCAAAGGCGCAGCTAGAAAAATTGTGTCTCAATGGAAAATTTATAAATGGGCCCCCTCTATTATCTGGGCCCTAAATGTAAAAATTGGCCCCTTTTTATAGCGCGGGCCCCAAAAAATGTAAGAATGGGTCCACTAGTTCTATAACGTGGGCCCAAAAGCCAAATGTAAAAATAGAGCCCTTGTTCATGGACCTCAAAGCAAAATGCAAAAATTAGGCCATTCCGTAAGGTGGACAAAAAGCAAAATGAAAAAATTGGCCCTTTTCTATGAGGTGTGCTCTAAAGCAAAATTGCTTAATGGGCCATCACATATAAGGTTCGTCTTAAAGTAATGTGGAAAAATGGGCCCTCTTATATGAGGTGGGCCCCACAGCAAAATGGATTAATGGGCCTCTTCTATAATTTGGGCCGCAATGCACTGCACTGGCCTAGTTACGCCACTGAGCACCCAAGGAGTTTGAACATGGAAACCACACCGTTCTGTGTGTCACTAAAGAACCGTTTTAAAATTGTAAACTCTACGGTATTTTCACTGTTTTAAAAACAGTTACCATTTTACTTCATGCAAACTGGGCATGAAGTAAAATGGTTACTGTTAATAAAAGTGCGTAATGACGGAAATATAAACAAATTCTTTAAACTTTGTTCCAGTGGTCTGTTGTATTAATGCCAGTCATGGTATATATATAAAATAGAGAGCACCCAAAGAGCCATTTCTACTAAAGAATTAAAACGCAACATCATAATAGTGATGGTTTTAGTTTACTTCTGTAACAAAAGATTTCCGTTTCCAAACTTGATATTTCCTTACAATTGAATGAAGCAGTTTGTGTTATAATCGTTTTAATCTTGAGAACATGCCTATCTAAGGTTATTTTCCAACGTACAGATTCTAAGCAGACTGTTGTGTTTGCAGATATGAGCTAAAAGTACATAGCTTATATGTGCGAAGTACAGCGGATACACATGGTTTTAAATAATTGTGTATAATACCTTGTCTAAGTATGTCACATTTGATTCTAAAGCGTGAAATTCCCCAGCAGAATAAAATAAGCCCATGGAATCAAAACTCTCGAAATTTACGGTTTAATTGCATTGTTCTGGTGGGAGAATGAAATTTAACAACATGATCACTGTAAAATTCAATTGATTTTCACCGTTAAATTAACATTTTATAAACCGATTTTTAACAGTAATTATTCTATTATTTAAACTTTTTCTCTGTTGTAAATTTTACGGTAACGTAGCATTGAATTTTAATGGAAATTATAATTTTTTTTAACGGTCAAATTACTGGCAGCTCGTTACCAGTAATTTCTTACAGTGTACCAGTGTTTGCTCGAAGACTTATTGGTACGAGTTATTTGTATGTTTTTAAATTTCTACAAATTTGTTTACGGTTTAGGTTTTTTATCCCTTTTCATTATGGAATAATCCACTTATTCGCGAATTTTATTATACTTATCATAATAATCAGCTAGGCTAATACCCAAGGCACCACCTAGGCCTAAGTCATCAAGCGACTTTTGATGCCATTGACTCAGGTGGCCGGGTTACAATGCGTAGGAGGGTGGTGGCCTAGTAGCAACAAACACAAGGAGAACGCAGCTAGCCTTTAAACACGCTTACGAAGGGTTGTGTACGAATTTCATTGGACGAGCGTCACGAGCCTTTACGCTGAACGTTTTACGGGCGGGGGAGAAGACAGTTTCCGAATTTTCCCCTTCCGACGGCAGCAGGTGCTAAAGCGTCTAACCAATGAAAAATGTACGCAAGAAAATCCACGACTTTTGACGGGTTGCGTTCTCCTGGTGTGGGGTGTTGTGTTTGTTGCTCCTAGATGGTGGCAAGCTCTGCATGCCACGCGATCGAGCCAACAGCTCCCTACACTAACTATTACCGTTAACATCAACAAGTTTTTATGGAAGGGGAAACCGAAGTGCTCGGGGGAAAACCCCTTAAACCAGTGGGGAGAGAACTTACAAACTCAACGCGTAACGAGTTGTTCCGAGTTTTCACCCAGTGCAACAAGCTGGGATCGAACCCGGCTCCTCTTGCTGCGAGGCGAAAGTGCTAACCACTCCGCCACCCCACCTCTTTTCTATCTCTTGTGCAGACACTCAAAACAAATATTTCAAAAGGGGATTGAGTGTCATCAGAACACGCGATTTAAATTTCCAAATGTAACTGAAAATATTGGCTTTTTTAGGGGAAGTTAGTAGTTGCAAAAAAACTAAAACTTAACAATAAACGATGTTCACTATTTTTTAGAAAAATAATTAAGGTGTTTAATAAGTAATTTTCATGTTTCAAATTTTAAAATTAAATTTCATACAAATCTTTAAACTTTTGATTATTTTTGTCGCAATGACTACTGCTCCGATTACTACAGCTGAGACTTTAATAATTGGCCAAATACATACATGCGAGGATTTAATGAATGTTTATCAACTTTTACATACGAGTTACACTGTAACAAAAATAGGTTTTTCGTTTACCCCACCATCCTTTTCTTTGTTTATTTAAAAAATACCAGACACCACTACCAAAAAATTACGCTTTACCGGAACTAACAAAGGCTTTTCGCGAATTGGACGGTAATGTAAATGGGAATTTGAAACATTTTATAAATCAAATACGATTTTTGGACGTGCGGTGGATTCAAGAGGTTGTTTCCATATAGACGAGTAAAGAAATTGTTTGCCAGTTTTTATTTAATTTTCACGGGGAAGGTATTTTGAAACAGAGGGAAGAAAATGGGGGTTATCCAGTAATATTTGTGATGGTAGCGGCATCTTACGGCTGATTTTTACAACTATAAACCTATTTTCATTGGTCTATGAACGTCGGCTGCTTATGTTGTTATTTTTGGATTACGATATACATGAAGGATCTCTTATCGTTTTACTATTATTAAATATAATTAGTTTAAATTAGCTTTGTTAAATGAGTTTCCAGGGTGGTTCCAAATGTTGCCTTAAAGGTTGTAAAAGCTTTCCTTTTGGTAAACTGAAATCTTCATTTAAAATCACTTTCAAAGCAAACCTACATTGAAAGATGCATTAAGCCTTGTCCGAAAAATATTTTTAAATTTAGATTTTAATATTATCATACCATGCTTTTTTTAGTTGTTAAGTTCATCTCCAGAAACTACGTTTTTCTTTTTTCGAAACCTTTTTAATCATTAACACTCAATATTTAAATAAATTAGTTTAAGATGTGGAACACTGAACCGCCACTTCGCCGGAACATTTTGTAAAAGTGTACAAGTAGTATAATTTACGTTCTGCGCAGACTCCCGTAATAGCCAATCAGGTTCTCCTTTCCTACCCACAATTCCCTCGGAAGTTCGTTAAAAATATTTCAAATGGAAAGCGGTTTTATTTACTCGTCTATTGAAAAGGAAAGAAGAAATGGCCTTACCTCACAGTTGGTTTTCGTTTGCAAATACTGCAAAATAACCAAAACTATTGCTAACACTGAAAAGGTTGATTCGAACGGTGGACGACCGAAAATGAATCATGATACCGCTACGGATCAAAACAATGATTCTGCAAAGGAAACCAGCAAGAAACAAGTGTCCCAAAATTATTTGGCAGTTTGGGGATTTATTGCCAGGGGCCGATTAACCCTTTCAGCGCCTCTATGCACATAAAAATTTGGCACCCCTTGGCATTGTCTAACGGGTTGGTCAGCTAAGTAGGGGCCAGCCAAGTACTTCGACCGTGGGGCTTTATATGAGTTTTGGTGGCCCTAGAAAAATTCCGCCCCAGGTACGTGCCTACTCTGCCTAATGGTTAATACGCCCCTGTTTGTTGCCATAGGTAGACTAAGTGGCCACGAAAATATGGACGAAGTTCTGTCACTAATCGGGATCCCAAACATGAGCAAGCGTGCATATCTCAAACGAGAACAAGAAATTGGAGAAGTAATGACAATATACAAATTATATAATTTATAGTAGAAATTCTAGTTCTGCGGCTCAAAGACGAATGAAGTACCGTGTCCCAGAGAAAGTTGTTTGCCATATCGTTATCCTGATTCAGTGCCGGATTACCGAAGACGCTAAAGAAGCTGCAGCTTAGGGCCTCAGGCTGGAAGGGGCCCCAAAATTTTCGGGGTTTTTTTTTTCGCTATTGCCTACCGGTGAATTTTTGCAAGGGGCTACATATTTACGAAATTAGGGGCGTCATATTCTTATTGGTAGATCCAATTGGTATTAAGAAATATTAATTTAACGAACTCTATCCATTTGGCGGTAATCCGCTACGGCCAATTTTTTATGGTGAGTATCAACGAATTGGCTGTAAATTGGAAGAGCATTCCAAGTCTGCATTATTTTGCAGACTTGGAAATAGCTGGAGTCCTGGTGCCAATGGCCCTTATAAAAATTAAAGGCCTTTAAAATAAATTATTCTAACGTTGGTTACAAGCCACCGGGGCCCCAAACTAAATGAAAAATATTTATTAAAAATTTCACGGAAATTTCTGGAAAAACATTTTTACTTAAGTAAAGTGACCAATTTTTAATATAGTATTGGCCCTCATTTCACCCTTCCCCCTGGGCCAGTGGCCCTCCATAAAAAATAGACTTAAGTGGGGTCGGGAGCCCGTAGGACCCCCGTTAAAAATATCACTTTTTTAAGTCTGTTATTTATATTATAAAATTTTGTTAGCAGTGCCAGCTATTTTAAATGAAAACCACGTTGTTTTATCTTTTCTTTTCCACGTGTATAGTGCCCTCTTTCGGCGCAGTATAATTATCTGAATTATACTGTTCAAAGGTGGCGGCACCGTACAGCGCACTAACCCAACAGCCTAGAAAATGTAGAGGCACATGCATATCGCTCGACGGCTTTCCCTCGCAGTTCGGTAGTGCCTTTTAGGCTTTGTTTTAAATTTGTGGTAGGCTTATTTAGCTACGTACGGTAGACCGGCGGACATTTTTGTCGTCCGAATTATTTTACTTGTGATTTCTGGAGAACAGATTGAATCGTTGACATTGGAGGCAAAAGTTTAAAACATCAGACAGGTAAGCAAATTAAATTGTTGAAATTGTGGTTTAGGTTTATTGTAAGACCAACATTTTTGTAGACTAGTCGGTTCTCTCAAGAACTACCAAAGGCCCAAAGCTAAAACTCAACGAAATATTTGTTAAAAATATTAAATTGTAAGTTTGTAACATTATGAAAAGATCTTTTGAAAGCGAATCTCAAAAGAGAAAAAAGAAACAAGCTCTGCAAGCCGAGACTAACGCTTTGTCGAAAGTTGTCACCTTTTTCAAAAAAGTTGATAAGTCAAATTTGCCATCAATAAAAGATGATACAAATCAATCAACTGAAATACGGTTAATACGTTCACCCTCTTCACCTCGGATTTCGGAGACGCGCACAGATGCTTCAGATAAAGATACTGTAGTACCAATAGCCGGACCATATTCTAATGACCTTGGACTTTGGGGCCATAAAATAAAGGAAAGTGAAATTGAATTTTGGCTAGAAAAAGGAGCGACGGAATGCCAAAATTGGGATATCCCATACTAATTCAAAACGGACAAATAAAGACCAATCGAGGTTCTGCACCAAAAGTCTCTTTCAGTCAATCAAAGTTAACGGAGAAAAATATAATAGAGACTGGCTAGTTTATTCCCCAGCTACTGGATGTGTGTTCTGTTTTGTATGTAAACTGTTTTCATCTACAGTGACTGCTTTAACAAATGGGTTTAATGACTGGCGAAATCCAAAAATGATTCAAGGACATGAAAACTCGGAAGATCATAGAATGGCGTTACTCACGTATGTAACAAGAAAGCGCGGTTCAACTATTAATTGTGCTTTGGTAGAAGAAACTAAAATTGAGCAAAGATACTGGAGAAGCGTACTGGAACGTATTGTGGCCTTTATATGTTCTTTGGCGGAACGTGGATTAGCGTTTAGAGGAGATGACGAAAAATTTGGTTCGGTACATAACGGAAATTTTCTCGCATTATTGGAACTTATTGCAAAGTTTGACCCTTTTATGGCAAGTCACATAGAAAAGTATGGAAATCGTGGAACAGGAAATCCATCATATTTATCGAAAATGATATGTGATGAGTTAATTATACTAATGGCGAATAAAGTGAGGCAATCAATATTGGACGATTTAAAAGAAGCGGGTTACTTTAGTATTTTTGTGGATTCCACACCGGATCTTTCGCGTGTAGATCAGTTTACCGTTATTGTTAGGTACTTGTCGCCAATGTCGCCACATCCTGCTGAGCGGTTTCTAACGTTTCTGAAACTAGAAGATCATAGTGGTGAAACCATGGCCAACCAAGTCATTGAGTACCTCACTAATGTTTGTCAGATTGACTTTAGTAAATGTAGAGGGCAGTCCTACGACAATGCATCCAACATGGCCGAGAAGTATAAAGGGATGCAGAAACGAATCTGTGATGTCAATAAATACGCTACTTATATTCCATGCGCTGGGCACTCATTGAATCTATTTGGACAAGCATCCGTGGCATGCTGTTTAGATGCCGTAAAATTTTTTGGAATTATACAACAGATTTACGTATTCTTTTCCACTTCAACGAAACGTTGGAAGGAACTAGCGTTTTTTTTGGTCCGAACTCTTAAGTACCAAAACGGCTATCCGATACAAGATGGGAAGCTTATTCGAAGTCAACATCAGCCGGAAGGCTATGACATTTTTATTTCATGTCTGCAAAAAATACACAACGATATTGAGGAAAAGGGGGATTGCGAGAAGAGACGCAAGAGCTTTATTAGATAAATTGGGAAATTTCGAATGTTAATGCTTATATTCTGGGATCGCGTATTATACCGGTTTCGAAAAACGAGTAAAGCGATTCAAAACCCAAAAATCTCATTAAGTAAACGCGCAAAATTACTCTCTTCGGTCTCGTCGTTTCTAAAAGACACGAGAGAATGTTTTGAGGAAATAGAAGATAAAGCGAAGCAAAAGCTACCAGATGTCGACTATAAAACTACAAATAAAAGAAAGATAACTAAAAAAAGGTTTTTTGGCGATAGTATAACACCAGACGCTGATGATAAATTTTCTCCTAGAGACAAGTTTCGTATTAATAGTTTTATTCCTATCATGTATAGTCTTGAAACAAATTTAAGGAAAAGAGCCCTTGCTTACCAAAAAATAGCTGAATTATTTTCGTTTTTTGTAAATTTAAACATTACGGATGCTGAACTTGAAGACGGTGTCAAGCTACTGGTGGAGTCATATCCCGAGGATATTGATGGCCAATTGATCGCCGAATTAAAACATGAAAAAAAAAACATTCTAAAGTAAAAAATACATGTAAAACTTTGTAATTTAAAAAATACTATTTCAATAAATAGTTTAAGTTAAGGTTGTGGGGGCCTCGAATTACTCCTAAGCTTAGGGCCTCAAATTACTCTTAAGCTTAGGGCCTAAACGGACGATAATCCGGCACTGTCCTGATTTCAAAACCCCGTATCTCAATAAAATCAATTTGAGAATACTTATTTAAATGTTGAAACAAGGTTATGCAATGTTTTATAAATAATGCATTCTGGTATTACATTGCCACTTTTATAAATATAAAAAAATGAACTTGGTTTCTCAAAAAAGGTAGCTCTCTTTCCATGAATGTGATTTGAAACAATCTGGCATTTTAAAAACTCGTGTTTTGGTCCTAAAACTTGAATTTATTTTCAATTTAATTTCTGTTGAGGAATGGTATAAAAATCTAACTCATGAGAGGAATGAAGCTGGAAAATTAGAAAGAGAGCTAGGCATTGCAAACAGAAACGTAATTGGCGGAGTAGTTGTCATCGCAGACTTGATAGTCGATGGAGGTTGGTCCCATCATAGCGTAGCCTTTCGCTTTTCGTCGAAAAATGGCGTTGCCATTAAGAAAATTTTATTTATTGGTATCCGCAGACATACTAATCGAGGGCTTCAATAAAAGTATGGAGATGCACGGAGTCAAATTCTGGACCCTAATTGGAGATGGCGATTTGTCAGTGCATAAAAAATTGCAAGAAAATGTTCCGTAACGAAACAAAATTCGAAAAAGTGATGTGCCAACCATCATATTCAAAATTATCGCTCTAGCTAAATCATGCAAAGGGGTTCTAATTCAGTCCAGAGTCGTAAGAAGGGGTAAAGGAGTAAGAAGCAAAATTGTTCATGTCGCGTCCAAAATGAACGAGGAGATGAACACAGAGACAGAAAACCACCAAAAAGGTCATTTCGATTTGGTCGCGCTTCACCATAAATATGCTGAGCGTCTCCTACAGGATATTAGAAATACTCACAAGCGTGTCTTTGGTAGTGCTCCCCAGATCCGGCTCTGGAGCCAAAATTCGGAACTGGTACATGCACCAGTTCCGAATTTTGCACCCATCTTTATCTTAAAGAAGAATTAACCATGTAATTTGGGATTTCTTACTTATTATTTACAGTGAAAGGGAAAGTGTAGCTCCTCGGAGTTGGTATTTCTCTCCCTTTCTCCACGTGGTGGCGCGCCGATACCGGAACCATCCGGCCGTCGTGTCGCTACTCTTCCCTTATATTGCGCGCGTGTGGGAGATAGGGTTGCCAGCTGTGGATGGTTATTTTCCCGAAACTGAAGACTGAATCACGCCAAAATAAATGTGAACCTGTGACTCTAAAAAGCGGTGTTTTGATTGCTATTTCCTTTTTATTCAACTTACTGATTGATATGAGTCGTGAATAGTTTTAGCATTTTTCAGCGTGCAGGTATATCGAAAAAAAAGTATTATCCTATACATTATTTTGTGAGCTTTTGAAGATGAGTTGGGGAAGCTACGGCCAACTTTTTTTTGGGGAGGGGGGCTTTGAAAACATTTTGGGGGGGGGGGCAATTTTGGAATTTAGGTCGGCCATGGTCGCCGCGACGCCACTGACTACACTAAAGAGATAAAGTAATTGTTTAATAATCATTTTTTAAATAAAAAAACCTAAGAAAAACTACTAAAAAAGATATCGGAGCCAGCTCCTTTATAACTGGAGCCGATTTTAGAACTTCGGAGCCGGAGCCGTGCGGAGCACTAGTCGGTCTTTGGTTGCCATACCAACTGCCGATAGTATTATTGTAACAAATCAGGACCGGACAAAACTGATTTATTAAACAAACCTCTCGAGTTGAAGATTTTAGAAGCGTCTCAACATGTTCAGGATTTGGCAAACTTAAGTACATATTCATTTGTTTAGTTAATCTTTTCCCATTAGTGATATACAAGAAATTTTATCATAACTAGCCTAACAAGCTTGTTATGGGATAATGAAACCAACAATCTAGCGGAAAACTTGTTGATAAAAATGTTATTTTTAGCGTGAAGCGCAATACATGTAAACTCTAGCTTAAGAAACCGTTTCTTAGTGTTACTTTACTCTCGTTATTTCCAGCGTTTAATGTCATTAGAAGACGCTTAGTGCTCTACACATTTTTATCAACAAAACTACATGTCGTTAAATGCGACGGAAAGCAAATATTTTATTGCCGCAAAGATACGCTGCTGCCGTTCTGTAGTTTCAATTAGCTCGTTAAATAATTGGAGCACACTGCCGAAACCGGGGTGGGCGGGGATTGAACCTGGGACATTTAGATCTTCAGTCTAACGCTCTCCCAACTGAGCTATTTCGGCTCTGAAAAATCCTCAAGGAAGGCGATAGACGTCGTTCCAAGTCGCTTTTAATAAACCGCCCTCGAATCCGGTACGACTCCCGAAGAAAAACTTAAAATTCGGAGGCCACTGCCGAAACCCGGGATCGAATTGCCAATTAAATTTTATTTTTTAAATACTTATCTTTTAAGCTCAGTTAAGTGCACCTTGGTTTCATTCATGTTAAATTGACTATGTGAGTAATAACAGATATTACTATTGGTATTGATCAAAAGTCTCTAATAGGGATTAGGGACAGGGATTATCATTATGATTTAGATATCGAATTCGATGAAAATTAGCGCAATTAAGAAAAATTGTAAAGATAATGGAATTCGATTTTTATAAAGGGGGTTAAACCCACACTCAAATGGGGTGCTTTTTTCTAAAGCGCTATGGGATATTTTTCCCTCCACTCTTGACCATCTATATTAATTGTTAAGTATTCGTAAAGCCCCATATGTCAAATTTCTTAGAATTCAAAGACCTATTTAATAAAAACTAATTCCAGTGTTAAATATAATTGAAACTAATGTTAAACTAAAAAACCTAAATAACTTTTGAACGCTACATACAAATTAAAAATAGTTTATAAATCTTATAGAAATTAATCAACCCCCGCTTTAAAATATAAAATTAAGATAATTAATTAAACAGTGTACCTAATATAAATTATAAACTAAATCCCTGCCTTAAGCAATGCTAAAATTAGATCCCTTGCATTATAAAGCTAATTGGCGTATTTTCCCTCTGCCACAAGACCATGGTGCAATAAATTCCGAGCCGGTGTGACCCAGGTTTTCCCAAAAAACTTTCAAAACTAGACCAATAATATCCCTTCAGCTCACAGTGATCCCATGGAAACATTATCATGTTCGCGAGCCTCTAATCCACTACCAGGTAGCGATATTCCAACAAAAAGCGCACGTTTTCCAAGGCCAGGCCACAGCGTCGAAAGGGCGCCCGGACATTTCCACTTGGCAACAGAAAATCAGGAACCTCGAGACTCTCTGTCCCCCCCACGCAGCGCCGAGCGCCCTTTCGTAGGTCAGACGACGTCATACGTCCCATGACAGGACTTAGATATTAATTAACCCTCGTTGCAACCCTCATGATCGCAACAACCATCACTGACTACCTAGATGAACTACATCGAGGGCATTCCGACCGGAAGAGTATAATCCAAGCAGCCATGAATCTGGGAAATGTAATGCCCTCAACACTCTCAAATCACCTGTTGATCACTCAATATCTAGCCGTACCGAGAGAAGAAACTCAGATGACCGAGACCGATTCCCTCGTCTAACCAGACGTTTCAGACTGAAACCCGAAGTACCTACACCGCTTGTAAGAAGTTCGTCATCGTCATCCGGACATCCGTTCCGTAATCCGGGCATCCGTGCCGTATGCAAGAAGTCCCCCGTCGAGCCCCTCCAAGAAAACGCGTGTGTGTGTGTCTTGCGTAATTTGGAACCCCGTAATCCGGAAGCTCCCGTAACCCGGAATCCCGTGAATCGAAGAGCAGCCACGAATTAAGTGATAAGTAGAAATTTATCATAATCCCCCCCCCTTGTAGAGTACCCAGGGTCGAAATACGAAATAGCCGGTGAAAACGTGGATAATTATTTTTGGAAAGAATAGCTTAATCCCTCGCTATTGTTCGAGAAAAGGGTTAAAGCAGGTCCCCTTTAGGTCGAGAGTTCATTCCACTTTATGTATTTATAGAGTTAGGATTACCTTTTTCTTTCGCGCTGTACCCTCGTTGTTATCATTTTTGGAGTTAATGATTGTCATTGTTTAATTGTAGAACCTTTAATTGTAGTAGTTTAATTGTAGTGATTGTTATTAGTGTTAGTGTATATTTATTTCTGCCCCCTAAGTATTTTAAACCTGAGGTTAGGTATACCGGAACAGATCCCATTGAAAACCGTAAGAGATAGTTTCATTAATAAATTTAAGGTCCAAGAGTGTATTTTTATGTTAAAGTTCCCCCTCGTATTCTGGAAAGTTAAAAGAACTATAGTGAAGATGGCTTAACCATCATTATTGTTAAGTAGAATTATTCCCTCAATCCCCCTCATTATGTTCATTTTGTATTTTAGTGTTTTTATAAAATTAAGTGTTAAATAAAGATTTTGTGAATTCGAATCTCCCCCACTTTTTATTTTTCTTTCCCCCATATGTAACCCCCTCTCTCAGATTTAATTCACGTCACGAAAAGGCCACGATTCGCATTTTTTCATCATTTTTCCCCGCCTTAGTGAATTAATATCTTTGAGCAAGGGCTAGGAATATTTCCGTCAATCATCACATGACGATTTTTCCTAAAAAGGTTGCAATCTACGAAATACCAATATCAAGGATACAAGGATAGGTTTGACCCAATGATTACATCCCAGGTAGCAAAATAACGTTTGTAAAATGGTCAATATTTGGTTTAAGGTCAAAATAACGTTTAATGGTTATTATCCCACTAATTATAAATGTTTATATTTAGTAAAATATTGACCTCTTTAAGAACTCATGTTTTTATCAAAATAGTTAGGTTGAAAAACCGCGTTATTTAAATTATATTCACCACATTCAAAAACGTCACTTTTAATATGGATATTTAAGTTAAAATAACGTTATATTATTTAACTTTTTTAAGGGTATATCTTTTGGCAAACATGAGATGTTTTTATGTTTGCTAGCTATCAACTAATATTTTAATGCCACTAATAATAAAAGTTTATATTAATTTAAATATTAACCACTTCTTAAACATGTTTTAATAAGAATATTCTAATTAAAACATGTTATAGAAGTGGTTAATATTTAACTAAATATAAACTTTATTTATGTTTGTTTGTCCGCTATAGGAATCTACAGTTTTCAACTTAGGTCAACCACATTTGGTATACTATATCATGGTACCCTGACTGTGGTTTTCGACGGTTACGGTCGGCAAAACAACTTTAATTAATTGGATTAATTTAATAATTAGGTATACCCGCTATACACAAGATACTACACTTTGGTTTTAGCCAAAAGACCGAGTTTCTTCATTCTTTGGCCCTACACACGAAAAACGCTTAAAGTATAGTCATGTTTTTAAACGCCTTCTTCTATAAACACTAGGCCGTATGAAATTATTGTGAAATCAACGTATAATTGTTTGAAATTGGCATAAATCAGTTGGTTATATAGGGTACGGTGCCATGCTTGGAGAGAGTTATACCAGCGTTGTACTTGCGTCTTGGACGATGCTAGTCACTGGCATCTAATAATTGATAATTGCCTGCACAGTTTAGTGTAAGGGAAATAATTTCCTATAATCCGTTAAAGGCGTGTATCCCTAAGAAAGAAAAACGTCCCGATGGTTTTGACCATTGAGTTGGGAATATTAATCTAGAGGTCCAATCGAAACGTCGGATTTCAGTATTTCGCGAAACAAGTTTTTATAAATAAGAATACTGTCGTCTGCTCCCATCGGCGTCCCAAATAACGAGAAAACGTTATCATTCTACCCGTGGCGCCGTCTATCTCTCAATGATTCGTTCAAATAAGACGCGTTTTCAAGCAAAAAGATTTTTTTCTTCAAAATAATGGATGGCGCCACGGGTCATATGATAACGTTTGCTCGTCATTTTAGAGCAGACGGCACATTCGTATTTTTCAAAAACTTGTTTCGCGGGGAGCAGCTTTGATTGGATCTCTAGATTAATATTCCCAACTCAATGGTTTTGACACCAGTCGAAGAAGAATTGGTTTACAACGCCATTCATTGTTACGTGTGTGAGGGTCTTCTCACGCAGAGCGATTCGGGAGTTAGAGACCATTGTCATTATTCCAGTATATTATACTTATATCGGTGATTATCTTTATCAGAAAGCTAACGTCTAATTACATTTTATATGACGTTTTCGCGGAGTGACCCACAATTCGTGTAATTTAAAGCTAAGAGTTGGAAAGTTTACACCCGTCGTCAGGCACAATTTATCACGGTACGTAATTTTTCCCTTTCTACTGTCGACGAAATTATATCTAAAATATATTTATTTTCAAATTGTAGATACGATGCCAATCTTATTATGCAGAGGATTAAGTCGATGAAGGAACATAAAATTTCCTGCATTCCATCAACCACCGAAACTGATACAAGTTTCGCTATCGGTCGTCTCCGTTTCATCGATTCACTTCATTTAATGCCAGCTTCCCTCGAAAATCTAACTGATAACTTAGGAAATTTTTCCGAACCCCCCATTGCTATCTTAAACTCTTTCTATCCTTCGCATCAAATCCCGTATTATCTTAAAAAATTAACCTTTTGTTGTGTACGATCTCATAAGAAGTACACATTGTAACTAAAACATATTTATTGATAAAATATCATATTGAGAAAGGTTGCACACTGCGTGCCTGTCAATAGGTTGCCGGTGTTTATATACAGCTAGATTGTCACGTGATACGATAAGCATGATAAGAAGTTTGTTTTTTATACGAAATATACACAACATCACTTCCTCCTTTTTTTAAAGTCCGTATCGTTCGGGCACTTTACGGTGCCGTTGTGGCCTTATTACTGCGGTGGATTAAGCGTCGTTCATGATGGTGATGTTTTGTGGTGCAGCCGTAGGTGGTGGTGCAGGCGTGGAAAGCCATACGAAGTCATCAGGTGGTACAAGTCCACTTGATCGCGAAGATGAATCGGCTCCCAGTTGTCGTTTGCGTAGCTGATTTTGGTGTCTGCGCAAGAGCTGATCGCCGCTGTTTACCTGGAACATGGCACGTCCGATGAATTTTGTAATTGTGCCCGGAATCCATTTAGGGCCGCGAGAATAGTTGCGAATGTGGACGTTGTCTCCCAACTGTAATTTGCTCCGGTGTGGTTCTGGCGTTTCGGAAACATTGGATTGAAGACGAGGATTGCAAAGGTCCAGACGAGACGTTATTATTCTTCCCATCATCAGCTCAGCTGGAGACTTGCCCAATAAATACGGAGTTCTTCTGTGAGCCATCAAGATCCGCTGGATTATCTCTTCAAGCGTGCCCAGGCTGTACTTTTGCAGTCCCACGTTCAGGATGTCGGTTTCTTCGCCACTTCCGCCCGACAGTTTTCTTATTTGCTGTTTTACCGTCCTCACTGTCCGGTCTGCTTGGCCTTTGATTGAGGGTGATACGGCGCTATCGTGATGTGGCGTATTCCATTTCTCCGAACGAACTCCCCGAACTTTCCGCTGGTGAAGCAAGTCGCGTTGTCAGATACGTGAGTTCTTGGTATTCCGAATCGAGCCATCATGGGTCTAAGTGAACGAATGGCACACTCGGTTGACGTGGTGGAAACGTTATCCACCTCCATCCATTTTGAGTACGCGTCTACGACGATGAATATCAGCTTTCCTTCAACAGGCCCGGCGAAATCGCAATGCACTCTAGTCCATGGTTTCGTGGCTGCGGGCCATGGTGATAATTTCTTGGCTGGTTCGGCTGCTGTGGACTGACAAGAGTTGCATTGCGCGCAAAAATGGGAGATGTCATTGTCCATTCCTGCCCACCAGAACGTGGATCTTCCTAAAGACTTCATTCTCACGATACCTTGATGCGGATCATGTAGCTGGTGAAGTATATCCTGTCTTAACGTTTCGGGTACAACGACTCTCTGACCAGACATGAGGACGCCATTCATTGTCGACAATTCTTGTCTTCGGCGATAATAAGGTTTAATTTTTTCTTCCTTGCCCTCAGAGTGTCTAATGTAACGAAGTCGTTTTTAATTTTATAATCAACAACACATATTGAACTTGCAACCATCTAAGCCTTAAAATTGAATAAAAACTTCCTTTCTTCAAATAGATTGGTTTTCCACCCCTGGCCCCGAAATTTGCCAACGTGGTAGACACGTGCCTAATGGGAGATATACTACTGGCAGTGTGTCTTAAAAACGTGCACTGTGTTATTTAGGAAAGATCTTAGACATTGTTTCGTAAAGCAAAACCTTTAGCATTGTTAAAAAACATTTTTAACAGATGCTATTTTAGTTTATTTTATTTGCTAGATTAGATATTAAAAAACAGTCTGTTATATATGTTACTTTAAATGACGCAATATATTTGATTTACTAAAATTGAACAGGTGCATAAGGCGGGGGCCTAAGATCTCGTCGTAGCGAGGGTCTTAAAAATAACAAAGCCATAAAAAATAATATTCTTACACAAGGCGTCTTAAAAGAGCGTAATCCGCGACAGCTTGATTTAAAAAAAATAAACAATACGTACGTTTTTAGGAGTTAATTTTAATTATTGCGAAACCTAGTTCTAATATATTGGGATTTTATTTACTTAAAATTTGGAACAATTAAAATCCCGGTGTTATTTCATTTTATTCGAACCAGCAATACTTTTCTGGTATTTGAAGGTTTTTAGTTACAACTGACCTTCAACATTGTTTAATAATATGATCAAATATTTATTTTGGAAAAGAAACAGTAATAGTTAGTGAAAACCAGAAATCCCAAATATAATATAAAATTTAGTTCCGTTTCCCTTTGTAAATAAAATATTTGATACGAATACAACGTTTTATCTACTACAAAAATTTAAAACAAAGAAAAACAATGCTAACAATCCTGCTAGAGGGCGATTTATAAAACTTTATTATTCGAAATAAATATTTATTTCTACGAAATCAATCTTTGTAGAAATTACAACTTGATATGCCATCTATCCTTATTTAAAACGAAGTGAATGGAGTGTAAACGCTATTAACTAGCAACCCTAGACTAAACACTGATTGAAGGTCATGAAAGGCTTAAGCGTTATGAAAAACCGCGATACTCGGTCGAAAGGCACTTAGACCGACGAGAAGAAAACTTATACTGGGTGTTTCGAATACGGATGTCGTGAAGGGCGTTTTCTTTGGGTACAGATGAGTCGAAAATGACTCATGAACATGGGTTCTACATTGCTTCGTTTCAGAGGTAAGAGCCCCTAAAAATTACCGTCTAAAACAACTCAAATCGAAAAAATGTACGAACGATATTCTGCCTTAAACCAAATTGTTTGCATTAAAATAAATAACCAAAAATAAATAAATAATCAGCTAGGCTAATACCGAATTCACCAGCTTAGGCCCAAGTCATCGAGCGACTTTTAATGCCTTAAACAGGTGGCTTGATTACAATGCGTATTAGGGTGGTGGCAAGCCATTCGTGCCACACGCGCCATTAGCTCCTTACACTTACTATTACCGTAAACCTCTACAAGCATTGGTTTTTTCTTGATGAAGCGATCAAATTATTAACAAGGGTCAAAAGTTTATTAGTGAACTGTTAGAAATATGTTTTGTTTAATAATGATTTAAGTAATGCCAAACTAATTTAAATTACTCGATTCCATTCAGAAACCTAGTGTTAAATTTAATTTTTAGCCAAACATTCATATGGTAAGTAAGATTGACCATTTAACCAAGGCGGTAAAATATAAGGTCCAACTAAACGGTCGCCGACAATGCCACACCGGACATTTAGTCTAATTGGCTCTTGATGAGCCCCTACAATAGTCGCGTGTGGGTTTCTAAGGCTCCACTCGTGGTTTTATGCACATTAAATACCCCGTCTCTTAAGAAATTGGCCTCGTCAGATGTCAACAGGTTACTCTTAAACTGGAAGTCATTATCGACTCTCTTCACCAAGTACTAACGAAAGTCAATTCACCGAGGATACTCCACTGCGTTTAAGCCTTGAACCTTTTGAAAGTGGTATGGCTGTAAATAATACTCCTTTAAATTCTAAAATACAATTTTGCATTTTACAATTTAGAGGGCAAAATGCCTGCATTCGGTAAGACAATTTTCTGTTCGGAAGGTATAAAATTAAAATTTTTCTTATTTTTCCTTCAACTTTGAAACTAGTGTGGAATATTTTACTAATTCAGAATATGCTGACATGCACCTTATCTACGGTTGGTTTGAGGGAGATGGCGAAGAAGCTCGAAAGTGGTACCAGGTGCAGTTTCCCGCCAGAAGTGAACCACATCGTCGCACGTGCATAGATGTTGATCGTAGACTGAGAGAAAGCGGGCAAGCACAACCAGCAAGTAATTGAGAGAGAGCGCAAGACGTTCCAGAAGCTACTGAAGAACTGGTAATAATACTGTTATTATTTGTTCGTACTCTTAGGGCTGCGCGAGTAGTGGTTTTAGGCAATCGAGTCGGTTATCAAGTACGAATTTTTTTATCGAGTATTCGAGTTCAGTAATATTAAAGTTGAGTACTTTATTAGGGGAAATTTCCTCTTATTCGAATCAAGTAATTAAGAAAAACCTAGAGTTATATTTGTAACAAGTCGGGTTATCGAGTATTTCATTAGGAACTGGTTTTATTCGAATAATTAGGAAATTAAACATTCCTTTTATTTAAATGAACCACAGTTTCCACAACTTTAGTACCTTAAAGTGACAAAAGAGATATAGAAGATTAGAATACTAAGCTACTAGCCTAATTGTAGTTATTAATTGTAAATAGCAATACAATGAACTATAAATGTACCGTCTGTCTTAATATTGCTTAGGATGATAAGACTCCTGAGTCCTACCACCGGCCGACATCCGAACTCGTGAAGAGACTTCGAAGTGACTCTCCAACCCAAAAGCAAAACTCAATAAAATTGTTTGAAGAAAAAGAACGCAGGTGCACTACCATGATACATCCCCAAAGGTAATTTAAAGCATTTTTGTTTGTAAAACTTGTGGGTACCGTTTATTATTGCCCCCCCCCCCCAAAAAAGTTGCAAAAACCTCTCTTTTTACAATTTTAAATTTTGCTGAAAGACATGCTAAGTTTTAGTATTTGCAGTAGTTTTGGATTTAGATTTCCCTGATTAAATTGTTTACATTTATTTTAAAATTAAAAGCAAAGAAATTTGTTGAGTTTTGTACATTTTTGGGAAGGGAATTTTATAGTTTAACTGCGTAAAATATTGAATTGATTTTTCTTGATGTATTGCCGATGGAAAGGGAAGTAAATCGTTTAAACTGAGGATATATTAATTGTGAGGGGCGAGTTTAAAAAGATCGTTGTCAGGTTGACTTTAGCAAACGCAGACAGAACAGTGATGGGGCGGAAGTTTCCCGGATTATTAATGTAACCTTGTTTAAAAATTGGAGTTATTATACCTTTTTTGAGGATGCTGGGATACGTTCCGGTTTTAAAGCTTAAGTTAATTAAGTACACAAGTGGTTTATTTAGGTGCTCGCTATCAATTTTGGAGAAATTCCGTCTTTGCCAGGTGCAGCTTTTGTTCTCTAATTAATTATAATTTAGTTTATTTCGGTTTGGTCAACGTCTAAAAGAAATAGAGAATTAGGAGTGTTCTTCACTGTAGCATACGTGTCTATGTTAGATGATTTGGCGTAAGCCAGTATAAAAAATCGTTAAATTCGTTTGGTTATAAGTTGATTGGTGGTTTTTTAGTTTTAGTCTAGTCAATTTAACCGTTGAAATGGAAAAAATTCGTGACAAGAAAAACTCAACGGAATTGTACTTGTATTGGGGTCCTGTACAACATATTAAAGTGGTCTATTTTGAGATTTACCCATATTTCTATAGGTCGGTTTAGAATAAGCTTTTTCTTGGCCGAATGAATTCCCACAAGGTCATTTTGAAAAATAGTGAATAGGGAACTTGCTTTCTTTATCGCCTTTTCAGCGGACGTGACTAGCTTGAAATCCTTACGTAAACGTAAGTTTTCTATGGTTTTACCTTAGGAGAACCCAAAAAAAAAAATTTTAATGTTAATGTTAATTTAATTTAATTACTTACCAAACACCGCATTATTCATTAATTTGAATAGGTCCTTTTCAAAGTCATTAGCCGCCATCTTCCTTTTCTCCGTGTTGAAGTCGATGTATGTCTTTAACCAAGCCCCCTGCTCAAATTTCAAAATTCGGTGAATTTTTGATATTTTGAGTCCCTTTTCTACGTAGTATTTCAGGTTTCGATAATGAACTACCTATCGTTCTTTATTGAAAAGGTTGGGGACTAGTTTCGGTAGGCTTTCTTTGATTGGAATTTTCAATTTCGTCATCTGGGTTTTGGAATAGTCGGATAATAACTCGGGTTTAATTGACATCGATTCGGGTGCTAGCGGGTAACAATTATGCTCGTCGTGTAACACGCTTGGATATTCTAGATCCACTTCGACAATATAACCTTCCGGAGCATCGTCGAGACATCTTAGAATTTCACGTTCACTGTCTGGAGACTGCTCAACCCATTTGAAACCCTTCATGGGCATAGCGTCACACATTACGGTTCCATACAAGTTATTTGCGTCTGTTGATTAAAATTATCATTAAAATTAATTTTTTTATTAATTTTTTAATAAAATTTTTTAAATAATTTTTTTTTATTATTTTTTGTATAATTAAATGTATTATTAAAATTTTGATTATTCATACCGAGATAACAAATATATTTATCAAGCTTGGACGGATCAAATGTATCTAGATACTTGTTGTTGGCTTGTGCGAAGCGTTGGCTTATCATTAAACCCCTCCTCGGATCCCCTTTTCTCTGAACAAATGCATGTCTTCGTCTAGAAATAGGTCTAAGCGTACTTTTGTCATAAAAAGGGCCGTCTGCCACGCAAATCCTGGACCGGTGTAGGAATGGGCGGGATCTAGACGGTATGAGTTCATACACATTTGACGGAAATTTTGAAAAACGTCCGCTAGAAGGAGTGTTTCAGACATTACATATAGATCGTGGTATCCCCCTTTAAAGATATAAAAACGTTAATTTATTTAAACTAGCAATAATTAATTAATTCAAACCCAAATTTTCTATGTTGAACATTTTCCAGACGCTTTGAGCATGTTCATAGTCGGCTTCACTTAGAGGTAAGTCGGTTAAATCGTTGTAAAAACAGTCGATAGGTGGCAGCTGTGTTTCTTTGAAACTATCTTCAGAATCCATATATGAATACGGATAAACCCCTTTGCGAAGGAGAAGTTTAACTTCTTCGGGACTAAACACAGAGTTGATCGCGGAAAATGTTTGGGAACCCCCCTTTGCCAGATTTGCAACCAACGTTTCGAGGGAGGCAGGCAAGAATCGGATACTGTCAACAAAACGCAACTTGCCAAGCGTAAACGAAATGTACGTTTCGCTGTTGGTAGCGATACAATCGATATTTTTAATTTGGGAGATTTGTTGCATAATAAGATGCGCGTCGTATCTATAGGATTTCCAACTTGAAAAATTGGTTTAAATTATAATATTTTATATTACCTGCTTAAGTTGTGAAGGAAAACGGGGATAAATTTCGGAGCTTTCAACTTCAGATTACAGCTTTGACACGCGCATCCTCTATAAACCCCCGTGTAATGATCATGGTCGCGGGTTTTGATGGAAGTTTTTGAAAATACTTCCTCGCAAACGTAGCAGTGTGTGGCTGACTGGTACGATCTTTCCTCATCATCCGTGAGTTTCATCGGGATATTTGCCTTCAACTTATCGGATATGATCGAGGGGTCGTCCATAAGCATTTTCAACAAGTTGGCAAACCGAAATATACCTCTCCTCGGAAGAATTGTCCCTAGTGGTATTAATTTACCGAGATAACCCTTAAAGATATATCTCCGCAATTTAGAGTTATTTGTTAAAAATGTTATCCCAGTTCTATCCCGCCCGGTATTAAATTATATTATAATTAGAATAATTGAGACGAAACGACCAATTTTAATTTATTCAGAATATCATAAGTTAAGTAGTTACAACAGTGAGTTAGACGTACTATAACAATGCACAATTGAATTAAACCCTTTTCCCAGTACAAGTTTGTCAGTTGAATATAATACAAAGCAAATTTTAATGAAAGAAATAGCTACAGAGGGTATTATAACGACCGTTTTGGTTTATAATTTTAACGAAATCGGGCCGATTTTAATTAAACGATAGTTTATCGAAATTTTGTTAAAATAATATTCCCTAAGGCCGCGCGATAAATTTACGAGAATAATTTCCCGTCGCCGTTATATCGCAAATTTAGTTGATTCGGGATTGCCAGAACTGTAATGTTGTGGGCGAGTGATTAGAAATAAAATGGCAACCAGAATTATGCAAAATTATAAATGTTTATTTTTATTCAGAACAGTCTATGTAACGTTCTAGGTTTAACTTTCATCAATAACCCAACAATATATATCCCTCCTACGTAATTGTGCAGAACTGGTACTCAAGTGTCCAAGACTAGGTTTGTCTTAATTCATCGTGATTGAAAAATAAACCAAAACACACTTACACAACTACCGTACTATAAACTCTTGTCTTAATAACCAGCTGAGAGCTGTTCGCTACTAATATCTTCCAATCTACTTAATTAGCCTCACAGGTTGAGTTGATAATTTCAAGGGTATAATTAGGTTATTCCAATTCAAGAAAAAACAATCAATTTTATCTTACAGCTGACTTGAGTTAGTTCACAATTACTTTAACACTTTCAGTCTTAAACACGCACTGTTCATACATTCGATCACGTTCCAAACGCGAAACACAATTTAACTCTTTCAATGACCGAAGACCGAACATACTAATTAAACCGCAAAGTTACCTCATAACCTTTGACCGACACCAGGACCCCGTCCTGCAGTAGTTCGTCTGAACGCCAAGAACTAAGAAAGACTAATCTTCCATATTCACGGCAACGGCTTTATATACGATTATTTGATGTTTTTTAGACCCGTCAAGATTTGACTAAAGCTCGAAAAATTGTAGAGATTATATTTTTTACCCGGTTTGATTGATAGTTCTCCACACGGTGGCGCTATATTATTACTTTTATATAGTTTCCGCGGGAGTTTTGAATAATTATCCTTTTTCTAAGCGTTATTAAAAGGTAAAAAACCCGCCTTATCATAATGGTTTCTTTACTTTTTATATTCCTAAAGGAAGTCATTGGCTCGGCGGTAAACTATCTGCATTGTAACGATGTGACCCGAGTTCAATTCCTGAACACGATCAAATAAAGTAAAATACTCAGATATTTAATTAAATATAATATTAATATAATTTATAAATATAATTATAAATATAATATTAATATAATTTATAAATATAAGATTAATATAATTTATTAATATTTAATTAAATATAAGAATAATATAATTTATAAATATTTAATTAAATATAAGAATAATATAATTTATAAATATAAGATTAATATAATTTATAAATATTTCATTAAATATAAGATTAATATAATTTATAAATATTTAAAATGATGTAGAATAAATTATAGTACCTAACATTATAACTTTGTAAATGACATTCGCCAAAGCTGTTTTTTAGAAAAACACCGCAACTTAACAAGCGTTGGTGGCTGAGTGGTTAGAGTAAATCTCTTGCACGAGGCAGACCCGGGTTCGATTCCCGGCCGGCGCCATTAAATCGCAAATTGATACTAAGACGAATACCGTGAACAATTGGTGGAAACCCTGCCATTGGACGTTGAGAGGTTGCATAACACTCAGCATTCGGTCCGTCATTAAGTAGAAGCTGGAGATAAAACGCCCGTACAAACACAACATACTCAACATCTACAACCATCATAACACAGACACACCACAATCTCTACACCCACAACCGACATAACAGAAACACAACTCTCACAACCTACGCATAAACATTACAAAAACGTAATATACCAAACCGTCACGACGGTGAGCGAAAAAACACCATCCAAACTAAAATAATCCGTTAACGCTGACCGTCACACGGTGGTTTTGCCAACACTACGAAAAACTGCGAACGCAGAGATTTCGAGACATTGCGTACCTTTGCGTATCAATGCGTACCTTTGCACGGAAAATGCGAACGCGTTCGCAGGGCAGACAGACAGACACGGTGATTGTATAACCCCTCGGAGAGGTAAAAACTTCAACGCACCATCGTTTCCCCGATATGTTTCGTGTTTTACCAGTTCACCTATAATAAAATCTTTAGATAATGCCTTATTTATGTACACTTGATTAACCTAACCTGTTGGTCCGATAATCACGTACGAGAACCCACACGTGACGTGCAAAGATAATCTCGTGGTTGAGGATAGAGATGCGTCTGGCAAACATGTAAATATCTTTGATTGCAATGATTCAAAATCCGCAAAAATTGTGTAAGGAACCTAAAATGTAAGGGTAAAATTATTATTTTTGAACATAATACATTGAAATTAAAATTACCATTTGGTTCATCTCGTAGTTTTTGAATTTCAATACTGGTTCCTTGTGCTGCATTATCACACGTTGCGGGTCGTGGACATTACAGTCGCGCATATGGTCTTTGATAATGTCTTCAGAATTACTCCTTTTTAAGCACCGTCGACAATAAAACGTCTGGTGAATCCACTGAACAAACGACTTAGGTGGCGGATCAAGACGTAATGTTTATTTTTACCGTTTGTCACCAAAAGTAAATCAATTTCCCTCGACTCGGTTACACGATTTTCACTCACATAACGCGGAAAATAACCCTTTTCGTACGCGAAAATGTTAATTGATAAATTTTTCGCCTCTTCGATTTTTTTAAGTTTATATGCATCAAGTTCAAAAGGGAACGTAATCCCGCACAAATCGAGTTCATTCTCGTATCTTTTATAATTGTAAATACATTTGGGGTTTTCTTTGGTTGGGTGCAATTTTGCCAATATTGTCCACAGGAAACATTTCTTGTCACTTGGGTCTTCTGGATTAACATTTACCGTTACCCGTTTACTTTCAATTACAGGTGGTAATTGAAAATATGTACCGCCTACCAGAGGTAAATATTGGATAATGTTAATTTGTAAATACAAAATTTTATCCAAAAACCAACCATTTCCTAACCCTTCATAATTGTTCATAGAGTCGGCAATTTTGTCTCGACTAGAGTTTATTTGCTCGGGGATTATCTCTGGCAAGAGGGTTTCGTGTGTAAAACCCCTGAAATACGGCATTGCCTCAACGTCCGTACCAGTGTTGCCGAGTTCTCGGGTATATCGTGCCCGCACCACCATATACCATTTAATACCTTTCTTGATATTAAGTTTGTTTCTGAGGTATCCTTCGACGATGTCACGGTGTTCATTTATAAATAACACAGGTTCCGTAACGCCATCTGTTGCCGTTATGAGAGCATTAACATCCTCTATTTGAAATGGATGGATGGCTGGTAACACTGCTGGTGGGTGAGCTGGTAGCACTGCTGGTTGAGTTAGTGGTTGACCAACTGGAAAGGCAACGGGTAAGTTAACGGGTGGGTTTGCGGGTGAGTTAGTGGGTGGGTTAGTGGGTGGGTTAGGAGCGACGACTGCTTGTTGGTCAACAACGGCTGAACCAACTGCGATTGGTTGTTGGTGTTGGGCTTGAATATCATCCCAGTGTTCTTCAAGCCATTTACCTTCCGCTTGAGACTCTAATAAATAATTTAAGCGATCGTAGATTTTTGATTGTTGAATAATTCTGTCTTCTTGACCATCTATAGAAAAAAATACTTTATGTGACAAATAATAAAATTTTCTTTAAGAAACTTACCATTTTTAACTCTTTTACGAGAAAAAGAGTCGGGTGACGAAGCCCTTTTTACAGTGGAGTTTGACGGGCCAGGTCGATGCCACGCTGGGGTAGCGGGTCGAGATGACGCTGGGTCGACGGCTCGAGGAAACGCCGAAACTATCGATGATTTTGTCGCAAGTATAGATGGCACCAGTTGCGGCTCGGTGGTGCAAGCTGACGGTTCGGACCGCTGAAATACCCCCGAGGTCGACTCAGACCTCGAAGACGGATAATGCGAAGACGGCGGTCGTATCATCGGGGGACTCGTTTGCGGTACCCTAACGGGTATTACAGTAGTGCCGTGGTTAAATTTTCGTTCATGACGTTTTCAAAGATCGCGTCTCGAAAAAGAAATATCGCACACGGGGCACTATATCGAAATATTACCGGGAATAGTTACCATATGACGGTTGAGATTTCTCTTCTGGGTGAAAGCGGCTGAACAGATGTTGCATGAATACATCTTGACTCCGAATGTGACCTCTTCACTCAGCCCTTTTATACCTGGTCTAACATGATGTAATTTGTGGACTTCACCCTCGTCCTGCCTTTGTGCGTTCACCGCCTGACCACCTAACCGTTACACGTTCTCCACACGGCCTTGGTAGTTCACCGCTCGACCACCCTACCTTTGTACGTTCTCCATCGGATGGAGCCACCTTGGTAATTCACTGCTCGGCTACTCCCGCCTTTAGCAGATCACCGCACGGAGCTGTCAATCAGGATTTTAACTCTTCTTATCTGCAGGTGGCGAAAGGGGAGACAATACTTAGGAAGTCCACCGCCTTCGCTAACGCTTTCCATTTTAGAAGGGTACAGTTTGCATATTTTTATATACACCGCTTTATTGCGTAGAAAGGTTGCTACCTTCTCTAACGCTTTTCATTTTAGAAAAGTACAGTTTGTATCTTTTTATATATACCACTTTATACGTTCACCGTCCTATGTATTACATAAGCTTGCTAGTTCACCACCCCACCTTTACGCGTTCACCACCCGGCTTTACACGATCAACACTGTCATAGCTTTCTTCTACAGTATACTCGCGGGAGGAGTAGGGGGGAGAGGGAGGAGGCCTTCCACTGTATACTCGTGGGAGGAGCGGAGGAGGGCTTCCCCTGTATACTCGCGGGAGGAGCGAGAGGAGCGGGAGGAGGCCTTCCACTGTGCCTTTTTGGACCGGCTCGAAAACCCTACTACTGTACTATTTGGGGGCCTATTTCTCTGAAAAGCAGCACCGTAAGACATTTTTTAATCATCTGGACACGCTGTCGACTTCATGACATGCTTATCCGAGACACCCAGTATACTCTTTAAAGATAAAGCGAAATCTAGTTAATAGACAATGTCTTATTTGGAATCCGAACTGGTCTTCCCTCCTTGCCAAAAAAAGTACTGAGCACTCAGCTAACCTTCTTTCTGGAATTTAATAAGTATGGTGGTTTCGGGTTAGTTGGGACACGGCTAAAATTGGACACTTTAAACTAAAAAGAACCTCCCGCCTGAAGCAGACGGCGCAGACGATTTTCAAAAGTCATTTCCTTTGGCCCTAACCTTTGACTTAGTCGGTCAAAAAAAATTCTGCTTCTCAGATTTTAAGTTATCAAGATGGATGAACTTGAATCAGGTATAGTGATTATCAACTTTGATATTAGTTAAAAAGTTTAAGGAATGTAGCTCTTACTAGTTAACGAAATAAGGTTTAGTGGGTTTACTTTATGCAAGATTTATCTTAATATATGCTCAATAAATAAAATGAACCCTATTCTATTCAATAATGTAGTAAACATTTTGCTAGGACCTTTAAATTAGAATATTTTTAGAAATTGAAATCACCGCTCTTGTGGCTAACTTTGGACACTTAAATCGCATTATATAACAATAATTAAAAATGTATCAAGTTATATTAAGTTTGCAAAATATGAATTTTTTTAAGAAATATTAGGAGGAGGAAGTTAGTTGGTTATACAAATTAAAGCCAGAGTAGGCTTTTATAATCTAAGAGTTTAGTTTTAGGGAAGTTAGGGTTTTCATATTTGATATTGGGAGTAGAGGAGTTGCGCACAGTTTGATTTCATATGTAGGCCAGTGATTTGGACAACAAATCTAAATCGAGGAAGGTATATTTTAAACCATACTACTAAATTAGGCCAGAATATAGGGTTTTTACAGTAAACAGGTACTTATGGTTAAATATTTTTACAAGATGTCCCTTAAAATTGGTATTTTTGACCATTTTTGGTCTATTTCGCCTATCGAAAATTGTCTTTATAGACATTCTAACATAACCAGAACGACCCAGTTGGGACAAAATTAAGAAAAGGAAAGTTAAGACCACCTGACCAGTGAAGAGTACATCAAATATTTGGAAAACGAATAGCAAGAAAAAGAAAAACTACTGAAGGAAAAAGTGCATAGAGAAACAATTCGCCGAGAAAAACCAATGGAGAAAATTCTGAAACAAAGCGCCCCTAAACGCAAAAAAGGGAAGAAATGCCTTTCTTGTGATATGAAATGGAGTAAAAGAAAAAATCAGATGTCTGGGTGAAATGTGATTTACGCGATGGTTGGACATGTTTTATCTGTTCGCAGCTTCCAGATGAAAATAGACTTGAAATTTTGGAAGGATATTTTAATTACATTTGTAAAGTTTGTGTACCCGAGGAATAATAAAATTTCTTATTTTTTTAAAATTTGGTTTATAATTTTACGGCGCTATCGCCTAGGGTGAGATGCGAACACGTTTCCCGACAGAGACGACGATTGCCGAGCCCAGAGAACCTTCCCGCTGGCGCTGCTGAGCGAGAGGAAGAGGGGGAAATGACAACGTCGTGGCTTTTTGAAACCATATCTCCGATGATGGGTACGTATTTAGGCTTGCAAGAACTATTGCCTATACAAGCGACTGGAGAAAAATCCTCAAAGTACACGAGCAATTACCTAGAAAACGAATTAATCGCGAGAAATTTTCGTCGTGGCTATTAGAAACCATCTCTCCGATGATGGGTACGTATTTAGGCTTGCAAGAACTATTGCCTATACAAGCGACTGGAGAAAAATCCTCAAAGTACACGAGCAATTACCTAGAAAACGAATGAATCGCGAGAAATTTTCGTCGTGGCTATTAGAAACCATCTCTCCGATGATGGGTACGTATTTAGGCTTGCAAGAACTATTGCCTATACAAGCGACTGGAGAAAAATCCTCAAAGTACACGAGCAATTACCTAGAAAACGAATTAATCGCGAGAAATTTTCGTCGTGGCTATTAGAAACCATATCTCCGATGATGGTTACGTATTTAGGCTCACTAGACCTATTGACTATTGTTAAGTAAACGACACTTCTTTTTAGGTTAAGGGTCTAACAACGACTTAATCCCGGTTTAGGCCGTACTCGTTAACCCCGTTTCAGTAACTAGGCAAGACATTAGGCCCTTTCTCGAGTTCGTTTATTCGAGTCCGAGTTGACACGGGAAAACCTTCTGCCCTAAGCCGATCTGGGCATCGCTTTATATTCGAATATTGAGATTACGCCTCACTGAGTACGGAAACTAAACCGGGCGAAGGTCGGGAGTACCGTTTATTTAAAACATTTATTTTTTACATTTATTTACATATCATATATTGTAACACTAACAAGCGACTGGCGAAAAATCATCAAAGTACATGAGCAGATACGCTAGGAAATTCCTCTTGGCTATTAGAAACCAGCTCGCCGGTCTTTATCGTAGATTGACCTATTAACAAACAAGCGATTCTCGAAAACGCTTCGAATGTTACAATTACTTCCCAATAGCAATTTCCAAAAACATACCAAGTCGTCAATGTCCGAAACGAATTCTTCCAAGAAAAATCTATGATTTCTACTACCGACCACCTCAAAATCTCTAATATCGTCGATTAACATGTTACTATTACTTTTCAATCGCAATTTAAAAAGACATACCGAGTCGTTAATGTGTGGTCTTGTTTAACTTATTTTAATTAACATTTTAGTTCTTAAAGCTCAAACATACACGCCCTTATTTTTAGGGAGGCGTTGGTGGAATTTATTTAGATTTGTGCTGCCGCAACGCTAAAGGGCGATACTATACGTACACGTTTTGTGTATTGCGGGAAAGCATCCAAAGGGGTTTCTCTAGAGCCAAAACTTGGCTTAAGATTTAAAGTTTAAAGATTAACTTCTGATTTCCTTTCCTAATTTTTATCTTAAACTAGGAGAAAGTATGGGGAGTAAACTATTCGTTCGATTTCGTGAGGCGGCACTTGCATGGAAATCTCAGAAATTGCGTTTCCGCCCAAACAGAAGGGTCGGACATACGTCAAAATTCCGTAAACATGCCGAAAAAGGGATTTCAAAAATCTTAAAATCCGTTTCAAAATCTTGAAATCGTAGAAATTACTGTCAAAATCAGTTTGAGATTGCAAATCCCGTATTAAAAATTAGACGTGGACCGACCGCTCGGTCTAAGCTGTGAACTCAAATTATTATAAAATCAACCCCTTTAACATCGAACAAACGAGTTATAACCTAAAAACGGCAATGAAACCATTTATTCAATGTATTTTTCAAAGTTGTCCAAAGTTAGGCATTACTGTCTAAAGTTAGCTATATGCGTCCAAAGATAACTCCATTGTGTCCAATCTTAACCTCACGTGTCCAATCTTAGCGTCTGGTGTGCAATCTTACCCCACCCGCTGTCCATTTCAACACCGTTTTGTCCAAAGTTCGGCTCGAAACCTTCATTCAAGAAAATAATTATTTCAGCTATTAAAATGCTTAATTTTAACGTCGAAAAAGGATAGGAAGTAGAATTAGGAATGGATTTACATATTCCACTACTTATATTTCTCCAAAACAAAACTTATAAAAAGGCAAGGTACATTTTATAAAAAGTGTCCAATCTATCACGCACTTACCCTAGTTCCAAAATAAGTACAACGAAAGAAAGAGACTCAGCGAATAGTACGAGTAACAAGAATGATAAAGCCGTATCTGGGGTACTACTCTTCTCGCCCTGAACATCGGTGGTCTTCTCAGTGTAGCATCTGTCCCGGAGCTCACCATATTCCAAATCGACTCTCTTCTCAATAATATACATGGCGTGGTACTGACGTATCCTGTAAAAACAAATATGCTGTCAATATGAACAAAGAGAGGAATGCTTAAGGAAGTTAAGGTTTGTATCGGGAGGTTGTCTCAAAGGGCAAAACCAATGCGCTACAACATATTCCATCTTTTTGCAAGTTTAGAAAAGATGATTACTTGTCAAAACTATTAGCACTTTGAAAAAACAAAACATGGAAAATACAATAAAAGTAAAGAAATTTAATAGAGAGAAAGCTATAACCATGCCCTATGCATTTCATCAAATTGCGAAACAAAATTTGCCTTCGAGGGAATCAGGGGAAGGGTAGTTGTTAATCTCTTTGCCATAAATGATTTATGAAAAACAACTTGATTAAATTTCAAAATCCTACTTTAAACGAATAATAATTAACTCCTTGACTCAAGACTGCTAGACCCTCTTACGTAGCTAGAACGGAATAAAGGCCGATTTGGTTTCAGAAGAGTATGATTATTATTTCCTTACATAATATTAATCGGCTCCAACATCGTTTTTGAAACAGTATTTTTATTGGTCCAGAGTGCGTTACTTAAGATCCCCAAAGCGTCAGGAGCCGCGAAGAATGCGGGCACATCCACTTTCTCAGCTTTGCAGAAATCCGACACGTACTCCAAATCTTCTTGCCATACTACGTACGACGTTTGCCCTCTCACCACATCACGCAAATGTTTAAAACGATCAGTTTTATTTACATGGAGTGTTCTTTTCTTTATTTCCGCTCCTTTTTCTCCTGGAAACTTTAAAAACAATTCAATTTTAGTGCAGAAATTTATCTAAACCCGTGTGATTTCGAGTTGAAGAGTTAACCACTGTGGCGTAAGAACCAGAGGGGGGATATTATACTCCCAAATATTTAACAACGAGAGGCAACTACTATAATTGTTCCAGTCCCATGATTTTGGTCTGTTCAATTTGAGGGCGTCACCAGGATTTTATTTCGGTTGGGGTTTGGTTGAAATCTAACTTGAACAAAAACACGGCAAAGTAATGAATGCCATAATAAACTGATTAATATAACATAACGACATGTTAGGAGAAACATAACACGATATAGATCAAGTCTGACTAAATAAAACGAAACTATTATAGATTACACAGGACGAGTATATGCCGGGTGTCTTATTTTGTTCTGACATCAAATTTTTCTCAAAAACTGTAAGGCTAAAAGTATGACGTAGGGAACATTCTAATTTATAATTTTCATTAATTTATTTTTTAACCGGTAGGTGATAGATGAAAACTTTTAATGAGAAAGTTGTTGAATATACTAGAAACCTTATGGTACAACAAACTACAGGTTAAATATTTTTTGACCTATTCTATCATTGTTTGTCGCATTTTGTTAAATTTTCAAATAATTTAGTCTTTAAAGCGACTACATCCTAATGTAAAATAATTATCCCTAAATAGTCTGGAGTCGTGATCAGCGTGCGTTAAAGGTTCAATTGTTATGTTTTATAGTGAAGCGAATCGGAACGCTACAAGAGTAAGTCAGTTATTTGTTTTCGTTATCAAACAGATCACCAAGTCATGACACAGTACTCAGAACCGCTTTAGATATCTATTAGCAATGGGAACTGTTGAGTTTGATTATTTCATTTTTGTTGCAGACTTTTTCTCAACATTATCACCTTCTAAATTGCTCATTAGGCCTTCGTTTTTAAATAGAATGTTAGAATATATAACAAGATTCACCTTCAATTTTTGGAATACTTTTGGAAAATTTGTGATCATGTTTATATCCAAAATATTTTAATCTTAACTACTCGAAGCTCCAAGACGAATACATGGCGAATTTTTACAATTCTGTTTTAATAAAAACCAGATTAAGGGCGACGCTTAAGCTGGCCCTACTGCGGAGCAAAGGATTCTGGGTAACGTTGAGCCTGACAAACTTCTCCTCCAGTCAACTGCTCTAACGCATGGTGTACCTCGTGACGGATTGAAACTCATCTTCGCTTAATACACTTATCCCAAATTTAGCAAATAAACATACTGTTAATTACCGTGTACGGAATCATACGACGGTCGAGGCTTCGTTTATCAGTGAAACCCGAAGAACATGTACTTACCTTTTATAGTAAGCATATTGCAATATTGTGGACATCCCCTTTCTGGATCATTGGTTAAAATTGAGGTGTACTGTGGTAAAGTATAGGGTGGAGGCTCATGTGATGAAATATTAAGCTAAAAATGTGGTACGGCTTAAGACAACACTCGACGGGTTATTTATCTAGTACGTTCAGTGTTCCCCATAGTCGGGAGGCATTCCCCGTCGTGGGTGGGGAAATTTGCGAGAGGTTGTAAGACCGGCGGATGTGAGCACGTGCGTATAAAGCGTGACTGACCGGTCAGAAGTGATGACCAACGAGAGAGAGAAAATGTCTTACATTCATTCAATCTACTTATTCGCTAATTTTTTCATCCTTTGCAATGCAGTCCATAGGTGGTTCCTTTTAGCGTTGCATTACATTCATTAAACGTGTTTAAGTTACAAATTATCATTTTTTATTTATCCGACAATTGAAAATTTACATAGTCCATGTGTTTTTCAACCTTCCCACACAATCGTTTTACTTTTTCCTCTTTTTGGAGTGTGCTTCTTCTTGTTTTAATATTTTAATATTTCGGTGAGCTGCCGAAACGTGAGCACCGAACCCTTTGTCAACCTTCAACTGCGTTATTTGTTTTTTCTTGTCCAGTGGATATGTAATCAAACAGATTCCAAAGTAATATCGGGAAACAACCATCCCTCCCCGTCTTTGTCACAATACTGATCGACCAATGAAATTGTCTTCAAAATAGTCGAACAGGCAGTAGCGAATCCGGTAGTTTCCTCTAAAGTGATAAAGACTTCTTCGACGTGGTGCTCTGGTACATGTACACAAGCGAGATCTGGAATCATTCTGCATTGCAGAGAAAACTCCCCGTCGGTTCGGTAGCATTATTGCAGCCCTTCTTTCTGTATCACCCGAAGAACACACTGGCATAATTGGAAAAATAACATCTCACGTGAACTTGTGGATATGTATTTTTAATTGCCGGTATAGTAGCTAGTTCAAAGTCACTCATTGCAAATATCCTGGCATACGAATAATTTTTCTTCTTTGACACTAAAATGAATACTATGGGTACCACCGTTGAATAGTATAAAGTTGATAAAATAGGGAAGGCACAACCTTGAAAGTAACATCAACGAACTTGAGAACTCCAGAATTGCTTTCTTCTCAGAACTTGTAAACATGATAAACCTTTCGGTGTCTTCTTGTCCAGATTCGAAGAGTAAGAACGGTTTCCAGTACTTGTCACTTGGTACTCATCGGCTTATTTTAAAGAGTTCAAGAAAAGAGGCTGTGGTAAAGGTTGGTTCAGCTTAGAACGGTTCCTTCTAAAAATAACTTTTTTAATATTTATCTTTTAAGTGTAGTTTTATGTATTTAATACCTCAAATTTCGTTTAATCGCGTCTTTGCGTGGCAGATATACTATTGACGACTCCGAAATCTGGCTAACTATGTCACCCAAAATGGATTGGTTTGTATTTTCAGTAGATATAGCCTTTCGTTTCATTTCAGCAACATCAAACTTGGCTTCAATTTTAGAAACATTCGTAAAATGAGTGTCTTCATTTACAAATTTCACAATGGTTCCCTAAATGTACACACACTGTACTTGCCAGTAAATCTAAAAATATTGAAAAACCATGACACATTTAACTATAAACCGATTCGCAATGATTGTTTACGTTTACGCCTTTGGTACTTTCTTTAACGTATTCGGGGTTCTCGTAAATTAATTTGTTACGTCCTCGTGTACTGCAGATATAAACTAACATTTCGACTGACTTGTTAAGCCAATGTATATCTATGAACAGCTGATAAAGTTAATTAAATTTTATTGAGTGTTTATAGCAAAAGTATTAAAAAAGTTTGTTTTAAAAAATCATTTTATTGTTTGTTTTAAAGTAGAAATATTTCAAAACAGTTTGTTTAAAAAAAATTAGAACGTCTTAAAAAGTAATTTTATTGCTTATTTTAACCGATCGTTTTAAAGTAGAAGTATTTCCGACACCAAAACCACCTAAACAACGAAACGTCCCGCACCAAAGTGTCCTAGACACCGAAACGTCCGTCACACAATGTGTTTATAAATCCACACAGAAAATAAGGATAACTTCTCTAATGCGCGAGACTTTTTCTTATTTTTATATTATAGTCTTATGATTAAACGAAACAGAGGAAGGGCCCGAGGGAAGGCAGCATCGTCACTGCTGACGGGAGAAGGTGGGGACCGGTGGTAACGGGCAGTGCAAGGCGCTGAATGGCGGTAGCATTCAACTGTGCGGACAGAAAATACACTATCGTACTACTAACGTTTTGATTTAAAAGCCACTTACTTTTGGCACCTCTCTTAGTGAGTTCAAAAAATAAAAAGTTTTAAATCCCAATTGATTAATTTCGCCTCACTTTAATACGCACTTGGTTCCATCCTTCCCCCTCCATTGCTCAAATTTCTCAGGGGTTCCTTAGCCCATTAGGAACATGCACCAATTTATATAAATTTTAAAGTGTGTCGATTCTCGTGTATTAGCTCTTTTTGCAACAGATACTTAAGCTTCATTTTGACCCATAAAAGGGACATAAAAGTATCCCACGCGTTGTATGGCTCATTTTTCAATTGGACAAAATCTTAATTAGTGTAATTTTAACAATATAAATTATGGGATATATAATTTATGTAATTACTCTACAAAGGTTCTCTGACGACGTTTTTGTTTCGCCGTTTGGAATTTTAGTTTTCTGTACCACGTTCTAAAGTTAAGTCGCTTTTTTTCTCGAAATTTCGACTAGATTCATTGCCATCACTTATAAGAAGGCCTTATTATAATACAGGTTGCAGTGATAGCGCCGACAGTTTATATAATACATAAAATCGGGAAAACTTTCAAAATATTTTAAATTCATTAAAATTATTTCGAAAGTTTAAGTTAAGTATTGTCCCTTGACCTTCAGAGTTTCGAGCAGAGTTCGGGCGAGTTCGGGGCTCAAGCAGCTTCCTCTATTTTTGGGGTAATTAATTAGAAAAAAAGCTGTTATTTACGGAAGATAAATAGAAAATTGTTTTGCCATGACTTGTTTCTGCGTATAAAATTATAATATTAGTAAATATTTTTACCTCTCCGAGGGGACTTTGTACCCTAGGAGGGGTTATACAACCACCGTGTCTGTCTGTGGGTCTGTCTGTCAGGCCTGCGAACGCGTTCGCATTTTCGGGGCAAAGCGTAATCACTGCGTACCCAGTTTCTTAGAATCAGGGAAAAGGTTTTTCCAAAAGCGCCCTCTTTTTGTCATTGGGTGTAGTATAATTTATTAATCGGCCGGGATTCGAACCCGAGCCCTCTTGAACGAGGTGAGCGTTCTACCGCAGAACCACGGACACAGTTACGCTTCAATGAAAAATAAAACTCTTCCGAGGAGAGGTATATTTTGGCTTGCCAACTTGTTTTATTTATTAATTTACGTTTTCAATATGAGTTGCAAGAAGATGCCCTTTTTAATAGTGTCATATTTATATAGTACCCTAGGAATACCTTCTGTAAAAGGATAATGTTTTCTCACAGTACATTGTACATTTTTGGGCATTCAATTTTATGTTGCACTTTTGAATAATTTCCAATAGCTCTTAAATCTAATAATTCATCAAAATAACCATCGGATAAAAAGATCCGAAAATACTTACCTTTAAAAATTGCTTTAAATTAAAAGCATTGTCGGATACATATATTTTCATTTGTTTGTGTGAAAGTACGTCATTCATGCTAAAGATCGAAATTCGTTCTCCGTTGACTAGGTTCGTCATAATCACGGATGTCAAAACGTTGTTGAGAACAACCAGAGAAAGGAACCACACGCACGAAAGAATATTCACGGACGTCGCGAAATTCGTCACGGAGAAGCCTGGTAAATAAATCAACTATTAGTTAAGGAGAGCAGCAAAAAAACAAACATGTGGCGGCTCTAGTTAAGTACCTTGATGGCTCGGTAGATGGCGTCGGCGGCTCATTTTATTCTATTGTAGTATATTAACTACCAAGTATTGTTTCGCCAGTTAAATAATATAAACATATTTGTCACTGTGGAACCGATACGGGCTGATACTTGACGGGGTGTTTCGGTGTAATACGGAAAAGCAACCAAGTAATTTCTTTGGAACCTCCACTCGCTTGAAGGGGGAAGATTACAGTGGCCATTGTCTACTTTCGCGCTATTTCAAGCTGAACTCTTTTAATTTTGTATTTTAACTTATAAAATTAATATTTAAGTGTAGAACAGCCATTTGTTTAGTGCTTAAAATAATTTTTACAATTTTAATTTTAAAAGTAATTAAGTTATTACGTTTTAATTCGGACCCCCGGATCTAAACAAGTTGGGCAAGTGCCCAAACTACCCTTTAGTTAGGACCTTATATTTCGTTAACTATTAATATTAGAAATTAATCAAAATTATTTTAAGCACTAGAGGAAGGTTCAGCCTAATAAGAAAAATATAATTCAATTATGTATTTGTTAAAACAGAAACGTTCAGCTTGAACGAAAAAGAGGCTTTTACTGTATTTTTCACCCTTAAGGGCGCACGTCTTACCGCCATATTTTACCGTTATTTTAAATAGCATTAAAACTTAACGACAGTTTACAAACGAAATATATCCCCGCTCAAGTGTTAGAGAGAAACTACCAGTTCCGAAATGTTTAACCGTGAGCTTGGATATAAAAACAATTATTTAACAGCAATTAAACGGATATTAAATGTGTGAAATAAACTTTCTAGCATTAAACCACTTCAGTGAAACCGTCTAACAAGCGCAGCTTGCATTCAGTGGCTGTCGCTAATAGACTTATTTAAATGCGCTTTATTAGAACTAAAATCGTGGTACTTCAGTCATATTTGCCTTCATAGCGTACAAGATTAAAATACGAAGTGCCAGCTATGGATATCCCTCCGAGATCTATTCTGATTACCCAAAATTTTAGTTCTTGGAACCATGAATATCACCCGAATGCTTAATCTACACTATGAAGCGCTAGCTTTGAAATGCCTCTATGGACCTCTAGTTTTTTTTTCAATTCTAACTAGCCAGAATTTAGCCACCTTAACACAGCCTAAACCCCAAACAAGTCGGATAATTATTTCAATATTGTTGTAGAATAAAACCTTCATTACGAAATTTGTCATAAAGTGTTCTGTTTTATTAAACTTATAAGTAAAACAAATTTAAATAAACAAAATTAAGCTTTTTGCGATGAACTTACTTTGGTTCAGTAAAGATACGATATACGCCCAAAAATATTGGAATTTGATTATACCTTTCCATTCTTTTTTTCTTTGATTTAAATAGTCAAATGTGATACTTAATAGTGATAACATCAAAAAGCATGTAGCCACGGAACAAACCATCTAGAACAACAAAAGTATATAATTATTTCGATGGGTGAGTGCAGTCATCGTACGACTAAGAATATGTTTGTTCTTTGAGAACAATGTGAGACCCTTTTTAGATTAGAAACGTTTTTAACCACCAAATTGAACATAGCCTGTTCAATGAGGTCCATTCAAACATTTTTTAAGGTCATATTACGACCATAGTAACAATTTTGTATCGGGTAAAATTAACAAAATCACTGTGTTGGCAGTTTTGGAAATCGTAGAAAAGGTGATTTCCAAAAACCATTCTTTCTTCCATTGGGTATTGCATGTATGTACGTGCGATTTGTGAGTTTGTATGTAGGAGTGGATTTTAGTGTATTATGGCGTATGTTAGTGATTTGTATTTCTCCTCTACTTCTTGTTATTGACTTTTGAGACAGCCCAAGCGCTAAGGGTTACGTTAAACGTCTTAGCATCCAAATGGCAAGGTTTCCACTAAATTTTTGCAGTAAACGTCTAATTACCATGTTTCGGAAGCGTCAGGTAGGATTCGAACCCGGGTCCTATTGCTGGATACGTGAGTGTTCTTATCTTAAAACTACCGACTCTTCTTCCGCTTCAGGGAAAATTAATAGTTAATAGAGCTTTACTTTTTACCTCTCCTAGGGGGCTATGTTAGCAAAACTACCATGTGATGGTGAGCGTTAACGGATAAATTTGCGGTTGGGTTTGGTGGTTTATGTGTAGTGTGTTATGACGGTTGTGGGTGTTGGGTCGGTTGTGTTAGCGTTATGACGGTTGTGGGTGTTTAGTCTCCAACTTCTTCTAATTGACTTTTGGGACGGACCGAGTGCTGGGGCCTACGGTGAACGTCTCAACGTCCAAATGGCAGGGCTTCCACAAATTGTTTACGGTATTCGTCTTAGTTTCAATTTGCGATCGTATCGGCCGGGATTCGAAAAATACAAATACCCTCTGTAGATATTTCTTTCATTAAAATTTTCTTTGTATTATATTTAACTGATAAACTTGTTCTGTAAATAGGGTTAAATTCAATTGTGCATTGTTTTAGTACGTCTAACTCGCTGTTGTAACTACTTAATTTATATTATTCTGAATAAATTAAACTCGGTTGTTTCGTCTCAATTATTTTCATTAAAATTAAAATTTTATACCGGGCGGGATTGAAGCGGGATTACGTTTTTGGTAAATAACTCTGAATTGCGGAGATATCTTCAAGGGTCATCTCGAGAAATTAATACCACTAGGGACAAATCTTCCGAGGAGAGGTATATTTTGGCTTGCCAACTTCTTGTTTCTTATTTAAATATTACGAGATTTCGTGTTCGATTTAAATTATTGCTTATAATAAATTCAAATTTATGGCTTGTCTATTGATAAAATCAAATCAGGTGGTCGTGATTTCAACCCGAGCCCTCCTGATTGGCAGGTGAGTGTTCTACCACGGAACGACCGACACATATTAGGAAATACAATTTTGGCGAAAGTCCGTTTTCCTTTACGTTTTTACGTCAATTTATTATTTTAGAAACGTTTACTGGGCGCCGACGAGCAAACGCTCAGAAATGTAATCCCCCAAAACCGGTTTTCTCCTCACCCTCCCCGCAGACTGTACGGTAATGGCGGTCGATTGGGAAGAAGTGTTTTAGATCTTATAATATTTTAAATATTAATAAATTCAATTAAAATTTGTTAATTTAATATGAAATACGTTCGACGCCAGGAACCGAACCCGGGTCAGATTTTAAGCCGGCAGTTTGTTTACCGCTGAGCCATTGACTTTCATGTCGCTATATTGAAAATAAAAATATCAGAAGCAAACTCATACGAGGTGAGCTATATTTTGGCTTGCCAATTTGTTTGTATTAATATTTTCGTATATTTTTTAGATCACCATTTTGAAGGTCAAGATCGCCCATTTGGGAAACCATGCACTCAAACATTTTACTTTTCATTTATCATGCAAACCACCGTACAATTAACGAAACAAGTAAGTCACAACCACTTGAAAGCGTACCCATGTTGGAATCTGAAACAGACTGGTAATCGGTGATGTGAAAATGTATTCCTTTCTTTGCGTAATGAGCATAACTCGGGAATAATATAATTCCGCAGAGAATTGATTTCGTTGTACATTCCTGGGGTTCAGAGAATACGGGTACACCAAAAAATCCTGTTTCGATACAAAACGATATTGTAATTTATAAAAAAGATTTATATATCGAAAAGCATTTATAGATTTTGTTGTCGAATCTACCGCGATGAAATAAAGTTCTATCTATTCTGGAAACTGATTGAAATTATGTAATTTTTCAACATAGGAATATCAGTAACTGTATTCGTGACATTTAGCGTATTACGTTCTACGCGTTTAAAACTCGTGGTTTGGATTACTACAAAAATAAAAATTAATTTCGACAGAATATATTACAATAGGCCGCGATTTAAATATTTAAAGCAGCTTATCAAACATTTGGGAACCGCCATGTTACGAAAGTGGCTCATATTGATAAATGTAATGTAAAATATCTATTTAATACGATTTCACATTTTACTTCCTGAAGATCGTGACTAGCTTAATCGAGACCAGAAAACACAATTTCAATTAAATTTGGCCCAATTAAAGGGCTGTTGTTAAATAACACCGAATAATAAGTTTAGTAACTAAATTCTCATTTTACAAGAAAACATCAATGACTCAAAAGCAGGATTCGATATTTAACATTAGGGGCCACTGATTTAATGACTAAAAGGTGTGCCACCAGCCTATTTAGTGGTCATGTGGATGCTGGAATAAGAAATATTCTTACCGATTTTCTGCCCACGTCCGTGAGTGTCCAACTAGGAGATTTATCATGAAAATAGAGTCATTACATGCTCATCCCACAACAAATCGACCAAGCAGATTTTTTAATTAAAGTTAAGTCCCAATTTCCAAATCATTATTGTACGGTTAAGCATTTTGGAGATATTTGGTATTTTTATTGAGTGAAAAATGAAAAACATTCCCATCACTCCAAAATGCTGGAAATTAAGGAAACAAGGCTCATTTTTAGGGTGTTCTTGTTCGCATTTCATAGATTTAAAAATTAACTGTGTTCCATAAAAGTCGGTCCCTATTCATGAAATATGAACTTTCCATCTTTGGTTGTCGATAGCATTTTTGCCATTTTTGGAACAGTTTAAATACCACAGCTTAAAAACCGTTTATCGTATTTTAAAAATAATTCGTAAATCGATTTCTGTTTCATAAATAGACACCTAGAACTTCAAACCTAAAAAATTGGCGAATGAGTTAATGGGCACGAATTAAGATTTTATTGTAATTTCAAACAACGGTTATATTAGAGAAAATAAATATTTTCAATGTATCGATTTCATTTCTCACTATAAATACCCCTGTTTGGAATTTTTGAACTTCTTGGTTTTCCACATATATTAACAAAGTCTAGAACCTTTGGACCGTGTTAATTGTTTGGTCGCGAAGTACAAAATAAATTCATCAGATCTAATTCGTGAATATTTTAAAATTGATTTTTCAACGTGACTTGACTGTTCGATTTCACGTGTAATGCCCAAAAATATGCTGGAAAGTTGCATGTAGCGCGACTTATTTATTGGTATTTTGATCCTTTAAGTTACATATAATTGCAGGGTCGTAGGAACGTTCTAGAAGTTGGAGGGGGCAAATTGAAGCCAAAAGGGGTCTGGAGAATGGTTTTGAATATTAAATGGAGTGTAGCTTCTCCGAATGCATTTGCAAATTTTTCTACTATATACATTGGCGGGAAAAGACTGAAATTTAAACACAGTTGAGGTTCTATGAGCTTTATATGCTTCTAAAATGATAATTTGAGCCTTGCGAAGATTTCAACTGACCAAAAAGTTGGAGGGGGCAATAACATTAGTTGCCCCTCCCAGTAAAATTCTAGGAAGGGGCATTGCCCCCCTTGCCCCCCCTGGTTCCTACGCCCCTGCATAATTGCATTTATTAAAAATGTTGTATCTCACTTGAAACGAATGGACATTGCTTGGAAGAGATCAACTATAGGCCCGGTTACATTTTCGAAATAAGATCCAATATTAGCTCCCGCTTCTTTGTAAACCATTGGAAAATACTAAATATTTGATAAATATTTTAACATGAGAATCTTGTTAGTTCGTTAAGTTTAAATCACGATCCAAAAGTAAACCAAGTAGGCAGAAACGCGACAAATAACTGAATCGACATCTTTAAGAATCGCTATACCGTATTGGACCCTCGGCAGCCATAAATGTGGACCTTAATTCCCCAGCCACCACTGAGGCCGCCAACATAAATGATTCGTAATTTCATCGGTTATTAAATTCCATTTGGCTATCTTGATAACCTTTTCAGCGCTGGAGGACCCTAAATTTCGGCGTTACGTATTTCTGCAACTGCTAAATGAAAAAATTCACAATCCATAAAAAACATTTTTAATCGGTAGAACTAGAACATAATAAATACGAAAATGTTCGAAAAAGTGTTAAAAAATATTAAAAGTTTCAAATAAACCCTTCGTTTCAGCTCCTTTTTTCGTCAGTTGATATGACGTCTTTCGTACTTGGCCTTCCGATTCGCTAACTTCCCCTGCTGTAAGGGTTTAAACTATGCACATCGTAAGATCGAAACAATATTGTTTTAAGTTCGAAGTATCAAGTGGGCGCTTTTTGGGGAAACATAACCGCAAATGCGTGTCGGCTTTCCTATGGATTCAGGTATTCTTAGGGCCTGGTGCAGAGACGTTTTGCGATTCCTGTTAATTTTAACATAATCGTAATTTAGCCATTCAGATTTAGCGAGCTGTTTATTTTTGCGATCCTCGCAATCGAAATCGTGGTGCAGAGACGTTTTAGCGATTCCTGTTAATCGGCGACGCGGTTATTTTTACGAATTTTTATACTCAAGTCACGGACCAATAGGAGAGCTCCATTTTTGACGCAAAAAGCTATCACGTGGTTATGGTTGGCTTGCATTTTGACGATGAAATCCTGGCTCTTCTAATTAATAATTTCCTTACTCTAATTATTAGGTTTTATAATTTTTATAGTTAATAAAATATATTTATATAATACAGCCACGAAGGGAAAGCAAATCAGTTTCTGAAGAAAGAGAGGATATCCAAATTTTTTTTAAAGCTATAAAATAGTGCATGAAAATTGGTTCCTTCTGTTTATATAATTTTTTTACTCTTATTATTTATTAGATTGGTTGCATTTACTACACAGTTTAATGGTTTTGTCATTTTAAAAATATATTTTTATAATATGGTTGGTACACCAATAAAATAACGAATGAAAATAAGATTCATTACTATTATAAGCCAACATTTTCCGAATTTGATTCTCTGTTAGAAAATGAGCCGTATCATTTGGTTTTTAGGAAAATATTTATTTCAAAACTTAGCTGATAGCAATTAAAATAAATCTAGTTATAACATACATCAATAAATAAAAAACAGCAATTTCACGACTGTACAAAAATTGGTAATTGTCTAAAGTAATTTCTAGCGAAATATCGTATATTGATCACACGTAAAACAATGGTCCTGCTTTTTGATATAAGTTGTTTTTTAATTATCTGGCAATTACATAAAGGTATAAATTGTAACAAATGATATAAGCGCGTAGAATTAACTGACAAACACTTTTAAGGTAATACCGAGGGGTCGGACATTTAGCAAAATTCCATAGAGTAGTATCGGCTCCCCGCCTTCGACTGTATTAGGGTTTACGGGATAATAACGTAGCCGATACTACTCTATACTTTGTCTAAAATCGCAAAATCTTTTAACTCTCTCTATGGTAAATTAACATTGAAATCCCAAAATCACTTCAAAATTTAATGATAAAATCGCCAAAATCTCTACAAAATTAATGTACAAAATAATGGCAAGTGTCCGACCCCTCGGGTAATACATCAAATTGGCTCGGTAAGCTCTTGATGCATGCCAAATAAATTTGAATATTCCAATACATCTTTTATCGCAACTCCTAGTCTACCTGAGGAAAGGTTTCTTCTTGGTAGATGAATAAACGCTGGTTGATAGCTATAAAGAGCTTTGATACACTGAACAAATTCACCATGTCACAGGGTTGGCATAGAACCAGCCATACCGGTTATAGCCACCTAGTTAAAACCGGTTATAGCCACTTGAAAAAATCCAGATTTTTGTGGCTTTTTAAAAAAAAAATTACAATATGAATATTTTAGTAAATTAATAGTTTTTATTTAGAAATTTAGTTTATTTTTGTTTCATATTTAGAAACCGGTTTACTTTTGCCAGTTTTTCGGTAGGTTTAAAGTTCCAAAGTTCGCTGCCTCGCTTCTGTCGGCGCGTCAAACACAAAAACTAGTGGGAATTTCCCGAGGAAATCAAAATAATTCAGTTATTTTATATAGTGTTATTTCGCTTTACTTGTTTAGTTTCTTATTTACGACAATAACTGCAGACACTTTCTACTTACATAAGTAAAAGGTACTGTTCATATTTTAGCCGGTTATAGCCGAAAAACCCGGTTATATCCAATTAAAACCACTGGTCTGGATTTTTTCAAAAAAAGCCGGCTTTTTGCCAACCCTGCCATGTCATTACTGACTCATTAGTTAAAACCAAGTGCATACACTACCAGCAAATAAAGATCTATAAATAAACCAAGGCTTAGAATGCACCCAAAGTAGTAATGTATAAAATTCCCTATTATAATTTAGTCTTACCTGTAAAATTGCTAAGAGTGGCTGGCTTATTTTTGTTTCGTAAATCATGATTGTGGTTAGGCCTTGGCTCTGACAATAATTTGACAAAAACATTTTTCGGAAAGCGATAATGAGCTAGAAACTCAAATTTTAATAATTTAAAAGATTCTGACCTACCGTGTTGTATTATTTATCTTATTAAAGTAGGTAAAAAGCGTTTACTTCTCAATTTATTTCCCGAGCTCTTTGCGTACCACAATCCGCCATTGTTTTAGCGAGCTTTTCGGCGGCTAGTGACTGCCGTAGACCTCTCGCAAAACAAATAGGAATACGTCCTGTTTATTTTGCGATCGCGATGTCTCTGCTCACCGATTTGGCGCGAAGCTCGCGATTTTCCGAAACCACGCCCCCTTTTTGTTAATTTGGCGAGGAATCGCTATTTTGCGATTCTTAAAAACGTCTCTGCACCGGGCCCTAAGATGGTAAAAAAATTGTATGCAATCTATCCAACGCCGGACCGTCCGATGCCGATGTCAGGTGTTCGATTCCGTGTGTGGTGATGTCGAAATGAAATTCCACGTTGTCGAAACCATCTAAGAATTTTCTCATTTATAGTGTAAAGCCCACATTGGCATTCGCAAATGTAGGATTTGTCCCTAACAGCCTTTCCCTTAACTTCAGAGAGTTATCTCGTTGTCTAGGGTCATAACTGCTGGGGAAGGTAGGGAAGATTTACCCTCGATCACGTTTCCCACCTTCGGAATTCTTCGAAAGTGGTGACCTCTGACGCGAAGGGTTAAGAACGGGGTAAAGTTACCGGTGACGCTTACTATTGCTCCAGCCAATTAGGTTGGAGACCGGTAGCGTCATCAAAGGGGCCCGCTATATAAGGGACGTCGGGACACTGGTCTCATCTTCTTGGGTTACGGAGTGCGAACTACCGGGTCAAATATTTTTTCTCTCTTCTAGAGAAATTTACATGTACGAGAGTCAAACTGTAAAAAACTCTTGGTAATAAATAATAATAATATATAATAATAATATATATATATATATATATATATATGTATATGTATATGTATATGTATATGTATATTTATATTATTATTTATTACAAAGAGTTTTTTACAGTTTGACTCTCGTACATGGTTTAAACATAAGCCGACAATTTCCAGGCGTCACAATTATTATAGGTATCATGTCTATCTTCGGGTAGATATGAATAGACAGTGTTCTAGTTGTCTGTTCATTTTGTACTCAGGAATAACCTAATTGCTTACCGAGGGTTGAACGCGATTTTTTATTGTAGTAACATTCACAAACCCTTTCACTTTTACATGTCAGCTTACTCACACACAAGCGGAATACAAAGTCATAGGATCAGGACCTCCTTTGTGGAAGCACGACCACCACCTGAGTGGGTTGTCGGGTTAACACAAATAAGCGCTGAACCAAGCTCTGCCATTTTCTTAACAATTTAAATAGCGACAGCATCCCATGTGATCGCTAGTAGGGGGAACGAATCAGAAGTCTCTAACAGCCATCGTCATACTTTAAGTTGATCAAAATGATGCCGACCTGCTTGTTATTTTAAAATCACCTTTTAATTTATCAATAAATGACGCAATCAATAGATAGGAATTAAAAAACATTTGAGTCACCATTTCAATTTCGGAAATTAGGAACCTAGATATTTGCTCATTTCACATATTTATTTGTCGACGCGCGGCTAATAATGCGGCGAGGGCCTAGCCACTTCTTACTTTTCTATACACCGATTACGTAATCAGAGATTAAGCAATTGATTATGATGAGTTATGTTTTTTAAAACTGATACGGCGAGTACAGCTATTACGAAACTGATTACTGTGAGTAATGAGGATTTTGGTGTTAAATAGTGTTCGTTGCCTTCCCTTCCCGCTAACAAGGAGACGACCCGAGGTGTTACACACCGATTTTGTTCAAACTAGGGGGATTGGTAGACCTTCATGTCACATGAAAAATCCTAAAGGGAATTTATTCAATGGGCAACGGTTTTGCCATGGCAACGAAAAATGATTTTGACTACATAAAATGGAAATTTTGCCATTGAAAATAACATGGGATTTTGAAAAAGTTAAAAAAATTGAAAAAAATCTAAAATACCAAAATTATAAAAAAATTATAAATTTTGGCGAAAAAAATCAAAATTGATCACATTTTGATGAATTTGAAACAAATGAGTGAAAATGAACCGATATGGCTAAAATTGGAAAAAATGTGAGAAAAAAAAATACAAGCATTGAAAAAAATATTTCAAAATTGATTAAAATATTTTTTTCAAAATTTAAAAAATATATATATAAATTGAAAAATATTGATCAAAAACATTAGTTTTGATCAAAATTCATAGGAATTGTCGGAAATTAATAAGTTGTGTAAAATTGGATTAATGTATAGATAATTTGCGATTTTTTAAAAACAATGTATTTATTTTGGTCAATTTGATCAAACTTGACCAAAATTGGAAAATAATAGATCTAAATTAGCCCAATTTTAAAGTTTTGTAAAAATTATATAAAAATAAACTAAATTCGACCAACTATCTCAAAATTGTTTGAAATATTTTTTTTTAAATTGAAAATTGTTAATAACACTGAAAAAATTATCAAAATCAATAGTTTCGATCCAAATCGATCAAAATTGATAGGAATTGATGGAAATTTATTTATATAGACAAATTGCTTTTTAAATTACTTTCAAAATTTCGAAAACAATAGATCAAAATTAGCAAAATCTTTAAATTTTGTTAAACAAAGTATATTTAAAAAAAAAATCAGTAGTTTCGATCAAAAACCGCATTAATTTCCAATCTATATCCGTAGTTGTTTTGGTTCTAAAAGTTCTAAAATATTATTTACTTGATATATAATAAATAAAAAATAAATGAAATTCATTAATTATTACTTATATCAAATAAAATTGAGTAAAAACATTTTAAAATTAAATATTTGGATTAAATTGGGTAAACCTTTGAAGATAAGTAATTTGTAATAAAATTGGTTGAAATTCATTAAAAACTATTTACAAATCGAATTGGGTTAAATAAAGAAAATTTGCTAAAATTGAAACAATTTTGTATTACACTGTTTCTTAAAATAATCAATAATAATATTAATAATAATTTTAAAAAATCTGCTAATTTTGATCTATTATTTTCCAAATTTGTAAAATAATTAAAAAAAGCAATTTATCTATATATAAATAAATTTCCATCAATTCCTATCAATTTTGATCGTTTTGAATCGAAACTATTGATTTTGATAATTATTTTAGTGTTATTAACATTTTTCAATTTTGGAAAAAAAATATTTCAAACAATTTTGAGATAGTTGGTCGAATTTAGTTTATTTTTTTATAATTTTTACGAAACTTTAAAATTGGGCTAATTTAAATCTATTATTTTCCAATTTTGTCAAGTTTCATCAAATTGACCAAAATAAATACTTTGTTTTTCAAAAAATCGCAATTTATCTATACATTAATCCAATTTTACACATCTTATAAATTTCCGACAATTCCTATGAATTTTGATCAATATGTTTTCAATTTTATATATATTTTTTCAATTTTGAAAAAAAAAATTAATAAATTTTTGAAAAAAAAATGATTTTATCAATTTTGAAAAAAAAATAATTTTAATAAATTTTGAAGAAAAAATGATTTTAATCAATTTTGAAGAAAAAATGATTTTAATCAATATTGTAATATTTTTTTCTATGTTTGTATTTTTTTATTTTGTTGTCACATTTTTAGCCATCACGCTTCATTTTCCCCCATTTGGTTCAAATTGATCAAAATGTGATCAATTTTAATTTTTTTCGTCAAAATTTATAAATTTTTTATAATTTTGGTATTTTGATTTTTTTAATTTTTTTAAAATGTTTCACAGGGGGTGGGGGACCCTTGGAATCGGTCAAAATCCCATGTTATTTTCAATGGCAAAATTTCCATTTTATGTTGTCAAAAACATTTTTCGTTGCCATGGCAAAACCGTTGCCCATTGAATAAATTCCCATTAGGATTTTTATCTCTCCAAGGGGACTTTGTACCCTAGGAGAGGTTATACAACCAGCGTGTCAGTCTGTGTGTGTGTGGGTGTGTGGGTGTGGGTGTGTGTGTGTGTGTGTGGCCTGCGAACGCGTTCGCATTTTCGGGGTAAAGGGTAATCACTGCGTACGCACTCGAACAACCGTTTTAGCAGTTTAAAGGTTGGCAAAACCATCGTGTGACGGTTAGCGTTAACAAATAAATTTGCGATTGCGTTGAGTTTTTTTCCCGCTAACGCCCACCGTCGCTACGTTTATTATGGGTGCATATTCTCCAACTCCTTCTTATTGACTTTTGGGACGGACCGAGTGCTGAGTGTTATGGCAACCTCTCAACTTCCAATGGCAGGGTTTCCACCAAATGTTTACGGTATTCGTCTTAGTATCAATTTGCGATCGCATCGGGTGGGATTTGAACCCGAGACCTCCTGCTTGATAGGCGGACGTTCTACCACAGAAACACCGACACTCGTTGCGCTTCATTGAAAATTAGACCTTCAGCTTTATCGGAAGCGTATTTAATAGAGTACGAAATTGTGGTTTAATTGAAATAGAATTGAAATTGAAATTATTGCATCGAAGAAATTCTATTTAGCGTTTTCTCTATTGATTAAAAACCAACGCGCCACCCAGGTTTCGAACCCAGGCCACTCGGCTTGGCAGTCGAGCGCTCTATCACAGAACAACCAATAGCTGCTTAGCTTCACTGAAAATAAGACACTCATCGTAAGCATAATAGGTAATAAAGTCTTGAATTTTTTTATGAATGAATTTATGAAGGCCTAATCTGTTTTTTTTACGAATGGAATTATGTTGATTTAATCTTGTTTTTGTCTATTCTTGGGTATTGTTGGTTTTTTAAGCTTATTTTTCGAAAGAGTTCAGTTTTAGTGGAACCTTTAAAGTGGTTACATCGTGGCTTAAAGCTTATCCGGTTTCATTATAATAACGTCGAAAATTCGTATTTGTGAATGGTAAGGTGTTGCGCTTCTTGAATTTCTATTTTCTATTGCTTGGTTTTGAATTAATTTATTACTCAACTGCGTAATAATAATTTTATATGAGCTATTTTGATCCTGAAGTCTGATTGATTGGGATATTATTATAAATTTTTCTAATCGTTATTTGTGCTCAGAGCCTGATCGATTGGGTTGTTATTATATATTTTTCTATTAATTATTTTTTCTCTGCTCTGGTCTGATTGATTGGGTTGTTATTATATATTTTTCTATTGGTCGTTTTGGCTCCAAAGTTTGGTCGATTGGGTTTTTGTATTTTAATTTTTTGATTGTGTTGAGCTTTTGGGTGGTATTGTTGGCTTTTAATTATAATTTTTTTCGTGTGAAGTGGTTTAAAGAAGGTTTTTGTGTTGTTATTTCGTAAGCGAGAAAAATACAAATACCCTCTGTAGATGTTTTAAATTTTGCTTCGTATTACATTTAACTGATAAACTTGTTCTGTAAATAGGGTTAAATTCAATTGTGCATTGTTCTAGTTCGTCTAACTCACTGTTGTAACTACTTAATTTATAATATTCTGAATAAATTAAACTCGGTTGTTTCGTCTAAATTATTTTAATTATAATTAAATTGTATACCGTGCGGGATTGACCCGGGATAACGTTTTTAGTAAATAACTCTGAATTGCGGAGATATATCTTTAAGGGTTATCTCGAGAGATTAATACCGCTAGGGACAAGTCTTTCGAGGAGGTGTATTTTGGCTTGCCAACTTGTTCAAGTTACATGAACAAAATCGTTAAGTAACACCTCGGGTCGTCTCCTTGTAAGTGATGTACAATTAAACGTTTTAAGTTTTGATTAAATAAACTAATTGAAAGCAATTTACGTGATATTTGCTTAGAAATGAAATTTAAAAATATTTGAAAAAGTTTTCATAAAAGACTTACGAGAGGTATTTTACGTATACGTATCTTCGTCATTTCGTTGTTTCAATTCCTCTTATTGAAAGTCACAATACGGAAAAACCTCTGCCGCTTTTGCGAATAGTTTGAACCCATTCGTCAAAAATATATCCATTTACACGTGAGCAATCATCAGAGCTCGTTTCAGTGTTTATTTAGGACAAACAAGTCAAAATTCGATAAGAAAATTCATTACAAAAGAGCCAAAATTACGTTTTGATATGAATTTTGCAGAATAATGTCGAAAAATTGAACAAATGTATCTGAACAGTAGGCAAAACTCTCACGGTGGTGTGGAAATGAATATTTTGAGGGACAAAGTTAACAAAAGTCTCGATATTGCTGGCCCTTTTATAGCATAATAACTTGCCAAGTTTAAACAATAATGCGTGAGGGGGATTGGAAGGTAAGCTAAATTCGATTGAGCATAGCCATTTAAGCCAGGTGTAAATAAGTTCATTCTTGGTTTAAAGATAAATGAAGTGTACGAAGGTGTTGGTATGAAGGGCTCGCCTGTACCTTCCTTTAGAACATATCACCTGACATAGGGCTCCGGGGGTGCCTTTGATTTTTGTTTCCAAGTTGTTTATATTCAATGTGAAGTGTGTGGTTAACAAGGCTATGGTGGGGAAAGTTGAAAAAACATAATTATATTTTATATTATTTTACGTAATTAAATTTGATATTAATTCGTTTTATTAATATCAGGTCCATTTGACAATTTACCAACCAAATTGTCATAGAATTTTATCGGTTCTGTTCCGTCTGCAAATTTCCTCAATTATAACAAATATTAAACAGTTAAGACCATCCTTCGAAACTTGTGAGGGGAACTTGTAGCAGATAAGTTTATACACAATACAGTTACAGCTGAACTTCTATTAGTAATAGTTACATGTGTTCAAGTGCCGCCTTAATCTGCCTTTTAGGGCTGAAACAAAGAGGGTCGTACCTAAAAGAAAAGGTTTATAATTTCGTTCACCACCTTTAACATGTCCTGCTTTTAGAGCAATACAGGCGTCATTTGGCAATTTCTAAAAATTGCCCTGTAGCGAGCTTAGTTTATTAACTTATCGGACAGTTTGGACCAAAATGCGTAACCACCTTGTGTGGGAAAAGATGATGAAACTGCTTAAATTTAACATTTATCTCAACATCAAATATAAATATGCCAAAACAGGTGCTACAGAATTAAATGGTAAACACGTTTTCCACTTAAATTTTATTGAAATATCTAAGCAAACTAGTTTTCCCTATATTTAAAACAGCCACTGTGATATCAAATCATTGACTTGTGAGTGCTGTATGATGACGGTAACATTTATTTCAAACACTTTATTTTAGCTAGGGCCAGGGCCGTCTTTAGCTTTCAGGCGCCCCTGGGCTAATTATATTAGGCGCCCTTTTATAAATTTTTTATATTATGTGTTTAACAATTAAGGGCCAGACGGCGCCACTCCCAGGAGACGCTACGCCCCGACCGGGACATCCTTTATTGGAAAAACCGATGCGGAAAATAGCGTCGGAACGCGAGAAAATATCGAATTGGAGTTTATAAAAGAGTAAAGGAAAACGGGCTTTCGCCAAAGCTGTTTTTACCTCTCCGAGGGGACAAAGTCCCCTAGGAGGGGTTATACAACCACCGTGTCTGTCTGTGGGTCTGTGGGTCTGTCAGGCCTGCGAACGCGTTCGCATTTTCGGTGCAAAGTGTAATCACTGCGTACGCAGTTTCTCAAAGGGTTGGCAAAACCACCGTGTGACGGTGAGCGTTAACGGATGTATTTGCGGTTGGGTTTCGATGGTGTTTTTTCGCGCACCGTAGTGACGGTTTGGTGTATTACGTTTTTGTAATGTTTATGCGTAGGTTGTGAGTGTTGAATTTGTTGTGTTTGTGTTCTGATGGTTGTGAATGTTGAGACTGTTATGTTTATATGGGCGTTTTCTCCCCAATTTCTTCTTAATGACTTTGGGACGGACCGAGTGCTGAGTGTAATGCTACCTCTCAACTTCCAATGGCAGGGTTTCCACCAAATGTTTACAGTATTCGTCTTAGTATCAATTTGCGATCGCTTCGGGCGGGATTTGAACCCGAGAGCTCCTGCTTGATAGGCGGACGTTCTACCACAGAACCACCGACACTTGTTACGCCTTATTGAAAATTAGACCTTCAGCTTTATCGGAAGCGTATTTAATAGAGTACGAAATTTTGGTTTAATTGAAATAGAATTGAAATCGAAATTATTGCATCGAAGAAATTCTAATTTAGCGTTTCCCTATTGATTAAAAACAAATGCGCCACCCAGGTTTCGAACCCAGGCCATTCGGCTTGGCAGTCGAGCGCTCTACCACAGAACCACTGATAGCTGCTTAGGTTCACTGAAATTAAGACACGCATCGTAAGCATAATAGGTAATAAAGTCTTTTTTTATTAATGAATTTATGAAGGCCTAATCTGGTTTTTTTAAAGGTTAAATCTTGTTTTAGCGCAGTCAGCCGAGATAAGAGGGTTAAAGGGTAGATCCTGTGGGTGGTCCACTTTGTTAGTTTTTTGTTATTTATTTACGGGTATTATTAACGACCTATATATAGTTGTGTTAATTCAAAGACGATAATTTAACGTTTATTGCTTTAAGAGCTGGCGGTTAGTCAAGTGGCTCTCTGTGCTTTGTTGATGGTAAGGTTTTTGCTTCTTGTAAATATATTTGGTGTGGATATTTGGATATCTACGATTTCTAACGCAGTCAATGATTTCCTGGGTGTGCGAGTCATTATATGATATTGGAAATTGGACGGCATTGGTCTTTTTCATGCGGTATGTGTCACAACGTCAACTGGAAGTCTACGAGTGTTGAAATAAAATGAGCGTTAAAGATGCGGCAAGTATTTCGTAAGCGAGAAAAATACAATTACCATCTGTAGATATTTCTTTCATTAAAATTTGCCTAGTATTATATTCAACTGATAAACATCTACTGTAAAAAGGTTTAAATTCAATTGTGCATTGTTTTAGTAAGTCTAACTCGCTGTTGTAACTACTTAATTTATAATATTCTGAATAAATTAAACTCGATTGTTTCGTCTCATTTATTTAAATTAAAATTAAAATTTTATACCGGGCAGGGTTCGAACCGAGAATACGTTTTTTGTAAATAACTCTGAATTGCGGAGATATCTTTGGGGGTCGTGTCGAGAAGTTAATAGCACTAGGGACCATTCTTCCAAGGAGAGGTATATTTTGGCTTGCCAACTTGTTCAAGTATCGTTTTACAGAAAAAAATTGTATATTTTCATTGAACAAACGATATGCATATGTTTTCGATGACTTTCTTATGGGCAAAATTGATTTTGAACCTAGTGGTGAACAAATATTATTTGGAAAATTGTGAAAATAGTTTCAGAAGTCGATGAGTTTTCAGAAAACAGTGTTCCCGGCAAGAATAACGAACCATAAAAGTTTCAAAATTCAAGAAGTAATAGTTCTCGAAAATAATTCAAAAAACATCTTGTAAAAAACTATACACAAATATAATTTTTAATTAAAAGAAAAAACTTATGGTGGAAATGCTGGTTAGCAGCTAGGCAGCGAACATTTCAAGCAAAATACTTCCAAGCAATTATTTTATTTCTTTTTCGATGTTTTTTATATCGAAAGTAAAGAAAAGTTTAAATTTTCGCTTACTGATGAACAAGCCAATGAAAAATAATAATCGCTATTGTTGTTCGATTCCACTTTTAGTATCTTAAGCAACTTTTCACTTCATTTTCTACAGTTCTTTTTGGTGTACTTTCATAAATAAAACTCAAAACGAACAAAATGTCAGCAAAAATTGTATCCTAATTCTGAAACATTTTCATTATCAACCAATAGATATTTTATGTAAATGATCTCTAGCTCGAAAAATCCTCAAGAGAGTTGGTCAAGTAATAACTTTGATATTTACAAATGTCATTTCTAACTTCGTGGCTAGTTGTTTCCACCGATAATTAAAAGTTTTGAATAGCTGCAAAGACTTAATCTTTGAAAATAAATGCATACACGCTTCTACCACTAATATTTTCATTTATTACTTTTCCTTCATACTGACAGTAAGTCATTTAAAGTTTGTCGATAACAAACCAAGAATAAAGCAACAGATACGTGTTTTCCATAACTTCGCGAGTCTAATCCAAAAGCAATTAATTGGTATTTTGATGCAAAATAAACGACTTTGAGTTCCTCCAAGCTCTTCGGTTTCCCCTTCCAAAAAAACTTGTAGAGTAGGGGGCTGTTGGCTCGCGTGGCATACAGGGCGTAACCCGGCCACCTGAATTAATGGCTTTAAAAGTCGCTTGATGACTTAGGCCTAGGGTGGTGTCTTGGGTATTAGCCTAGCTGATTATTATTATTATAATTATTTATAAGAGAGAGATAAAATGTACCTCATAAAGCCTTTGACTTCACCCTTAGCGCAATAGCGCTCCTTTACACACACGTTTACGGCGCTAGAGTATATGATATTTCTTTGTTACGTGATGCTTGTTCATAGTTTCCAGAAATATTACGCTGAACAGAGAAAACATATAGGCCTACGACTTTTGGAAATAAATGTTTCTATAAAGTAAATTGAAAAAAAAAAACTGTATTAGTATAACCTTAGCGTGCGCGATTAGCACGGGCACTAGAATACTAGCATTATACATTATTTATTGAGGGCGCGTGCGACCGCTTTAGCAGTATTTCGTACGTAATTGTGATAATTAGTTAGCAAAGATAAAATTGAGGGAAGAGAAAAGAGGAGCTATCAGTGAACGCGTTGGATCTGAGCGCTTATGAGACCGATACATTATTTGAATAGTTCTCGAGGAGAGCGAGAGAGAAAACTTTATCAAGTTAAAAAAATGCCCGTCACGGCAGGATTAGTCTGTGGTGTCCGTAACCCGAACCTATAACACCCGCTATTAAAAATCGTTAATCTGAAAAACTTTACTTTAATTCGTGTTATGTTTATGTAAATTTTTTTTAACCTACACCGTATTATCTTATCAATTATACACTCTGACCGCAGACTATAAATACGACGGGTCATGTTAGATAAGCATCAGTCGACTAGATCTCCTTTTACTGTTTGTACCATCATGTATAATCTTCATTAATAAATCATTTTACTTATCTTAATCTTTTCATGGTTATTATGTTGGAACACAACAATTCGAATTGACATTTATAGGATCTTGCGATGCTACTAAGAGGTAGCGCTTTCTTAAAATTGTTAGATATATGCTATTTCCGATTAAGACGATCAAAATTGGTTGGCGGAATAGTCTTCATCGCGACACAATTGTACCAAACTAGTTATAATTCCGCATGTCCTACTCAACCGATAATTGAAGATCTTTTCATTTTCACAAAGGTTGGATTCAGAAAAAAAGTCTCATAAAGTTGATCAAGAGGGGAACGGCTTCGTCCCCAACAAAAAATTAGGAGTTTTGATATTACTTTGAGCAATTCGGTAGCAGGTGGTATCAGCAGTCTGCCACGCTAAAGTTTTCTTCCAAAATATGACAAACGGAAAATCCCACCTCCGCTTTGGCTTCCACAAGCCGATATATCTACCATTTCAAACCTATATTGCGCGTCACAAAGAGCCAAAATCACGAAACTCAAGATTCCTTTACAGTTATAAAACCTAGAACCTGAGTAACTGGGATTTTATATCTAGACTTGTTTCCCATCGATAACAACTAGGCAGTGGGGTAGGTTTTAGCGGTTATAAAAGTAATGAGATGTATTACGACATTCTTCTTTCCAATAGCGCGGCATGCCTCTTTGGTTATGTTACTAACCGTTGGTTGAGCAAGTCGAAAGTAGAAAGAAAGACCAATTTGGGAGAAACAATTATTTTAATATACTCTTCCACAAATATTACACCTGTTCGGCATTTGACTTAGCTTAAATGACTTTCTCTATCGTAAAGTTTTAATAATTTCATTAGATTTTGTTGAAATCCTTGACGTCGCTCTTTTGAAAATAAAACGTACGTTTAACGCACATTGATCTTTCGTAAGCAAACTGACGTTGTATTTTAAAATTTAAATAAAACAGAATCCCTTTAATTAGGGCTATGCCGGGTCTTTGAAATTGATCAATACGAGCGTTTTTTGCAAAAAAAAATGTAATGTTAAAGTACGAAAAAATCCAAAACCGTTAAGTCTGGGGATGAAGGAGGGCAACGAAGGGTCCATTCCTTCCCATCCATCGATTTGGGAATTCGATGCATAAGTGCTTCATTTTATCGCAGTGCTGGTAAGCTAGCGATCCATCGTGCTAAAATCAAAGACCCCTGAAATCCTGCAGCGAAAGATCAGCCAATGCGTCCGCTACCTCGTTTGAAGAAAGGCCAGGTAATTGTGTTCATTAACACGCGAAATTGCTGCTTTAGATAATGAGGGTATCCCCAGTGAGGATTCTCGTTGCACTTAAATGCTCCATCCCGGGAGAAAGTGCACTCATTTAACATTAGCAAAATACGCTGAAAATCCCGGTATTCTTGAGCCATGCTATTAAGCCAGTTGCAGAATTTGTAACGGCGCTACAGGTCTCCATTGTGTAGTGCTTGATAGATTGTCACTCGGTAAGGATGTTAATGGTGACTGTTTAGAACGCTCCAGACGTTTCTATTTGCCACACCCAGGTCATTGTTCGCAACTCTGACGCTCGATCGAGGATATGTAACGAAGTACGCAAAAACAACGTCTGCTCAGTCAAAGTTGTTTCAACCTTCTCCACGGAACCTCGGATTGATATGGCCAAAGTTGTTTGTATGACTCTGAGAACAGTTGTGTGACTTGAATTACAGTTGGGAACATTATTTCTTAATAACTGGCTTAATGTACCGGTGTTTCGATTACCTACATCAAGAAATAGGTCAAGCATATGGGTATAATGATGATTACTTAACTTGAGTTGATAATTTCGACAATGTATTTTATTTCGGGGTGGTAGAGCTTTAAATACTAAATGGCAACTTTTTAAGAGTAAACGTAAGTTAACCAACAGATGATTTTAGATCTACGCTTACTCTTCATTTCATTTTAAAATGTGGTTAATTCCAACATAGAAACATTTTTGCCAATTTTCGATCAAAATAAAAGGTTCAAAGAGCTTTTGCCCCCTACGACGAACGGTTTTTTTCACGAACTCATATTACAGTTAAAAATAGGCGGATTTTAACCCTAAGAAGTTATTCTTACCTTTAGGAGGCGTATCTTTTATTTTCTTATTGAAATATTTGGCTGGAGCCTACCATTGAATTTTTGTTCTCCATAAAAAATGGCCCGTTTTTTTTTAAATTAAAATTTAAAGCGATTACTTGTGATCGAATACCCTTGAAAAACTCGTACTCTTACGATTTGAAGAAAAATGATTTTATCGTTTAATTTCAAACACCCTTTATAAAGTAAACAAAATATTTGTTAATCAACATCTTCCAAAACGATTGTTTAGTAGGCTTATTTTCTCAAGGAACTTATGTCTTAGTGAGTTAGTATGAAAATTAAAAAAAATATATCTTTAAAGGCCAATATATGTTTTAAATTAAAATTATTTACCCTAATTTTAAGCAATGTGAAAAAACCTTCCTAAGATCACCCACATCAATTTTTAAGAATAACAAAACTCGCTTTTAAGTTAGACATACGCCACCATTTGGCCAAATCTTGAGCTAATAACAACTTTCGTTGTCTTTTTCGCTATAGCGTGATGAAATCTATATTTTCTTAAAATTTTCATTTGTCGAATATAGCTATAGGACGGGAATATTAGGAGAACATCGTTAAGCTTTTGCTTCTTTAACATGTTTTAATGACTTTGCAAATTTGTAACATTCTGAGAACAACGTTGTGTGCTTTAAATTTTTCGCTGTCCTTAATTATGTGCTGTTTTCTAATGACAATTTCGCAAACTAAAATCATAAAAGCCCGAAAACTACAGAATTATTAATAAAGGAGACCATTTTGTCTTATTTATTTTAGTGAAAATACAATATTTAATAGAAAATTCGCGCCTCGCCAACTGGTATTTGTGCGATGGCAGTTTGAGGATCATTTCCGAAAAATTGATCCAGCCTTGTTTCGAACGGGTAAAACGTATTTCAGGCAATGTGCGGTGCTTATTTTCGACTCGGTTAAATAAGACTATTTTCAAATTGATATAACTCCGAGAAAGCAAGGTAATTTTTTTTTCTATAGCTTTTTACCTCTCCGAGGGTACTATGTAACCAAGGAGGGGTTATACAATCACCGTGCCTGTCTGTCTGTCTGGGTGGGTGTGTGTCTGTCCTGCGAACGCGTTCGCAATTTCATTGCAAAGCGTAATCACTGCGTACGCAGTTTCTTGGAATTTTTTGTTAATTTTAAATTGTGGCAAAACTGCCGTGACGGTGAGCGTTTGTGGTTTTTTGGTGTTTTGTTCGTCAAAGCTCACTGCCGCGACAGTTGTGCCTTAGTAATCGTTTTCGAGATATTGCGATTGTAATGTAGATGTATATTGTGCATTTGTGACGTGTTGTGGTTTTTGTGATGTTAGTGTTTCGTTTGTGTTCTACTCTTCAACGTCTATGTATTGACTTTTTGAACGGACCGATTGCGGAGGGTTACGATAAACGTCTCAACGTACATAAGGTGGGGTGTCCACCAAATGTTCACGGTATACGTCCAGGTGAGTGTTCTACCAAAGTGCCACCGATGCTTGTTATTAAAATAGATCGAAATTTCGTGTTTCATTTAAATTATTGCATTGAAGATATTCTAATATGTTGATTAAAAAGAATGCGCCGCCCAGGTTTCAAACCCGAGCCCTTCTATATAACAGGCGAATGTTCTACCACAGAACCACCGATACATATTACGTTTCTTTGAAAATTATAAACTCAGCTTAGCGGAAGAGTATATTAATGGTTTTTAAAGTCTATATTTTTTGTATGAAATTTTAAAGGTCAAATCTTATATCAGCGCAGAGATAAGAGGGCGAAAGGGTAGAACCTGTGGGTGGTCCACTTTGTTAGTTTTTTGTTATCTATTTACGGGTTTTATTATCGTCTTAAATATAGTTGTAATAACGCAAATGCGTTTATTTAACGTTTATTGATTAGCGAGCTGTCATTTAGTCAAGTGGCTCTCTGTGCTTTGTTAATGGTAAGGTTTTTGCTTCTTGTTAATACATTTGGTGTGGATATTTGGATATCTACGATTCCTAACGCAGTCATTGATTTCCTGGGTGTGCGAGTCATTATATGATATTGGAAATTGGACAGCATTGGTTACAACGTCAACTGGAAGTCTACGAGTCGACCACTACTAGATGTCGAATATAGCTATTCTACGGTATCTTCATCAAGGGCGAGTGTTGAAATAAAAGAGCGTTAAAGATTTGGCAAGTATTTCGTAAGCGAGAAAAATACAAATACCCTCTGTAGAAATTTCGTTCGTTAAAATTTGCTTCGTATTATATTCAACTGATAAACTTGTACTGTAAAAAGGGTTAAATTCAATTGTGCATTGTTTTAGTATGTCTAACTCACTGTTGTAACTACTTAATTTATAATATTTTGAATAAATTAAAATCGGTTGTTTCGTCTCATTTATTTTAATTATAATTACAATTTTATACCGGGCGGGATAGAACCGGGATGACGTTTTTAGTAAATAACTCTGAATTGCGGAGATATATCTTTAAGGGTTATCTCAAGAAAATAATACCAGTAGGGACAATTCTTCCGAGGAGAGGTATATTTTGGCAAGATTGCCAACTTGTTATTATATTGAGACGCACATCTCTGAGATACAGGTGCGATTTGCTTTTGCGTGTTCATACTGTTGTACATATTACGAAGAAATTAAACAATTCAATTTATTTCCAAAAAAAATATATTACTATCTTGAAAAACTTGTGGTACAAAATTTTGTAATATAAATCAAGATAAGTAATAAAATAACAAAAAATTATCAAATATTTGTGTCACCATTTTACTATCTCTTCCTATGCAGCTTTATATAAAAATGCTCTTACTTGAAATATAGAAGAAATATTTTTCGACATATTCAAGATAATTTTGAATTTTTAAAACAATTTATAACCAAAGTTCATTTATCCTAAATTATTATATTAAGTGACTGTATTAATAAATAACTTTTATATTTTTTTTGGTATTTTACTAGGCGCTTTTTGTTGCCAATGAGCCTTACCTCATAATAAATAATAAATTATTAATTGATATTATCAATGGAATTCGATCATTTATATTGTTACTACAGTGTTAATCTTATTTTCTTGAAAGTTAACTAACTGTTTAAGTTTCCAATTTAACCGCTGTTAGGCGCCAGCTGAATAACATTTAAATGAGTGAAACGCTGGGCGAGTTTTATTAATTGTATCAAAATACTTAAATTTCTTTTTTCACCTATTAACAATTAAGAAAAATAAATATAAACAATCACTTAGTTTCAGTTCATTTCGCGAATATTTTATAGCAGCTAGATACTTTTATCGGCATTTTTTTCTTTTCATTAAAATATTTTTTATGGTAACACTTTTAATTACTATATAATTCTTAAATAAGATATAATATGGTTCAATGATATCACATGGATAAAGTGTTGTGGGTTCTGTTCAATGGTAATAAAAGACACCAAAGAATCTACTTCTATATTCAAACTATAAGTTATGTATAAACATGTTTAAAACACTGATCAATGTTTTTTTTTCAATTGTTTTAATCGTTTTAAGCAAAATGTTTGATTTTTTAAAAAATCTAACTTCATGGGTTTAATCCTATTTGTTAGGACCACATATTCTTTTACCCTATTCTTATTTTTCTATGAAATATTAAAAAGTACTTGATCTTCAAAGAGTGTGAAAATTTTAATGTACACCACGATAATAAGAGTCCCTATGTTATTCATAAAGTAACCCTATGGCTAGGCAAATGCTGGTTTGGTAAGGCGGGCCCAGTGAAATGCTTTAACAGCTGTGTTTATAATAAGACACTGCTTATTAAAGAAGGGGTTTCCTTTTTGAAAATTTGTTTTGATTGAAATTGAGAATATTTAATATAAAGATTCATAATTTCGGATAAATCCATGTTGTTAAAACCGTTTTGGATAGAGCCAATCCGGGCTTGAATTTTTACAATAGAGTGGCAATTTCCAAATGTATTCTTACTTAGTAACTAGCCAAATTATAAATTAGAAACCACTGATTTTCCATTAAGCAAATGAAGCGTCTTTTTCAAATTGGTTTTAATTCAACTTTTTTCTGTGACCAATAATAATTATAATAAAAGTAATTGGCCCAAGTCATCGAGCGACTTTTAATGCCTTAAAAAGGGGTGGGTGGGTTAATTTTCGTAAGTGGCTGGTGGTAAGCCCTTCATTCCACGAGCACAAACTTAGTATTACCGTTAACCTTAACAAAAATTATATAGATTTATTAGATTTGCATTGATTTTCTCTTCCCGTAGTAAAAATGGTGTATCTGAAAAATGGGTAGTAAAAAAAATATTTTATGTTAAAGTGCAACGCAAGTCGCAATGCAGCATTTCTATAGATAGAAACAACATCTGCACATGTGCCTCGGACGGGAAAACGGATAGATTGGGGGAAATGAGAGCAAGAGAGCGCCTGAGTAGTATAAAACTAAAACTTAGCGCTTTTATTTCCAAGATGGCCGCCAAGATGGCCACCAAAACAACCCCCCCACCCCCCAAAATATTTTCCAAAAATTTTTGTCCTTGGAAAATATACTCAAAAGTTTTTAATTTAAATCTCACATTTCACCTTGAAGATGATCCTTGACCTCGACCATTATCTTTATATATTTTATCTAGCTTTTCTTACCTAGCTTCTTTGAACATGGTTAGCTTTTTTTAAATATAATACATCTTTCAATTAATAATATTCTTTCAACATTTTATGTAAAAAAATGTAAAGCGTGGTTTCTTACATAACTTAAACATATATGAAAATGAAAATGGTTTCAAAGTGGTTTCTCTTAATGGGAAACAACTGAGATCCAATAAATAGTCCCAGCCATTAAACGCCAGAGTGTCGAAATTTTGATAGCTCTTCAACTAATCAATTCTTTTTAATAAAAATAAGAAGAATTAGAGTTTTCTGTGTTAGGTGGCAAATATAGTGTTTTTTTAAAATTGACAAAAACAATTAGTTTTATTTTATATAAAACAAGATTTTTATTACTACAAATAAGACTGTTTTAAAGCAGTAAAAAATAACCGTTTTTATTTGGTCACTAAAGCTTGTGTACAGCCCTTTAGTGATGGATAAGATGCCTCACGGTCGATATTTAAACTTAAGTCCTAAATATGGTGTGATACTTATTTCAAGGGCCACGTCAGTCACAGTGCAGGTGGGAATCGTATCATATTGATACAATTTGTATCAGCTCATTCCCCTACTTTCTCCAATCCAGGCGAGTAGTATAAAACTAAAACTTAGCGCTTTTATTTCCAAGATGGCCGCCAAGATGGCCACCAAAACAACCCCCCCCCCAAAATATTTTCCAAAAATTTTTGTCCTTGGAAAATATACTCAAAAGTTTTTAATTTAAATCTCACATTTCACCTTGAAGATGATCCTTGACCTCGACGCCTGACACCTGTCCACAACCACTAAGCCTCGGTCTATCACCCCAACAAGTTTGGTCACGATCGGACAAGGTCGAACCGAGATATCGGCGGTAATATGTGACCCCACCAAATACTTCCACTTATTTACTTTTGATATCGTTTTTCGTTTTTTTCGTTTTTTCGCCGTTTAAAATGCTAATTAGTTATTTGCGAGATGGGGAAACCTTCGCTTTATAGCCTTGGCAACGTTTGGCCACACCCAATCACGTAATATCCAACTTACCCCTGTTGAAAATTAAACTATTTACTTTTTGGAAATAAATAAATAAACAATCAATACATAGTTTGCATCCCTACGTCATCAATGACGCAGTTCCAAGTATAGATATAAGAACCAAGAATAAATATTTAATTTGAGCTAGAATGAGCGATTCTATGCCTCCATTTTGCCGGTGTAGATTTTTTAGTAAAACGGGAGGGTTAACAGTTTCAATCGTCTGTTTGCGGATTTTAATTATTTTCAAATGATTAAGAAATTAGTTTCACGTTAAAAATGGTTATCTGCCTGGTTAAAAATTGTTCGAGTAGTTCAATTACCAAGGGAGAGCGAAAATTGTTTATTTTATTCGATAGCGAAGGTAATTGTAAAAAGGATGACCGCAAAGGCCTAACTTTGATAAGCTTTGTCAACTTCTTTTCGTAGATATTTCTGTCGTAATTTGATATTTTATTTAAATAACCCGGCCTTAGAATCTTATCTGACTTTGTTTAGGGCCCATTTAAAATTTGAAAGCATAAATCTAATTAGTTTTGTCGCTTTGACGAGATTACCAACAAAATGGCTACCTATTTAGTAGCTACGCGCGAAATGGTTTGAATTTTTGATCGCCCTCCCAGTTTCCTTGGAGACCATAGGACCCTCCCTTCGGTGCAAACTATGTATACACATTTTAAAACAAATTACAATGGGGCTGGTCAATATCCGCCCGAGATATAGCCCCTTATGTATAACCCCGGTCGAAATAAAATATAATTTAACTTACCCTGTCGAAATAAAATACATATTTTAAAACACAACAAATTGAAATAGGCCTGATTGTTCAATATCCACCCAATAACTTATGTTTTACCCCTGTTGAAATGAAACTTTATTTACTTTTGGAGATAAATAAATAATACAATAACGACATAATAAACAATCAATACATATTTTAAAAACACAACAAATTACAATGAATAAAAGCGGTATTTATTTAAGTAATTGTTTGTTTTATTTAAATAATAGGCTTATTCACTTTCAATTATTTAAACATTTTTCAATTTTTATTAAACTATTAGTTATTTAAATAAATATTGAAATATAGCCGAGCTTATTTTATTCATGGATTAATCGACTGCCGAGCACTAACTTTTGCAACTCGAAAGACTATAATTTTACCCAAATAGATGTCTGGTTAATTTTTAGTAGTAAAATAATATATTCTAAAGTTGGAAAATCATTTTTAAGTTACATAATCAATAAAAATTCCAAAAACCATTTATTTAAAATAAATAAAAAATAATAATAATTAAATTAAAAATAGCAACATTGTAAATAGAATTTTCTCTGACTATACACAGTAAACGAACGGGTATTTATTGGCGGCTAAATTAAAACAACATTAAGTTTATTAATTTGAATTATTTTCAAAATTAAACATTACTTACTTTGATTTATAAGTTTATTTTTCTGCTGAACAGCGTTATCAGAAGCACGCTCTATGAAATTATGCCGCATTGTGAACTATAAAAAATATCTATATATCTTTAAATTCATAAATTAAAAAATTACCTCTAGGATAGAACAGGTTCAATTGCATTATCCTTGTAATTTGATACCCACCCTTAATTATCGTCACGTGTAAACGTTATCAACTACAGTTACAGCCTTGGAAAACTAGTTTGGATTTTTCAACAATTGACTAATTATATCAATTAAACGCAAAAATGTTTATTAACATCTGGTATTATTGATCCTACTCTATTTTTTCCCAACTTTCGCATCTCCGCGCCAGATTGAATTAATCAATAAAATTATAAACGCAGATCACGTTTTGCCAGGAGACATTCCACAGAGCCAGTGAGAAGAAAAAACTGGTTGCTCTAACAAACGTTGTATATATTTAATGTGAATTAAAAAACGGTTTTTTTCAAAAAATTCAATTTTATTTTGTATTGCTCTGTTGTTTATGTAACTTTTCTCTATATAATACACGAAATATTTATAAAAAAAAGATTTATTTCATTTTATACACAGTGTTTTTTTTAGATCGAGGATAAATACATACCGAACTATATTCAGATTCTATACAATCTGTATCTCTCGAACGTCTTCTATTTCCTCTTACACCACATATTATACAAATTAAATGTTGAGGAAAGATTAATAATGCATCCGATGGAATTCTCATTGATAAACAATTGCCTTGTCTAAAAACAACAGGTTGGTAGTAAAATCGACATTGTTTATTCCAACAATAATACAGGAGTCCACCATAGGTTTCTAACGACTCAGTATATCCAAAACAATAAGGACAACAAATAAAACCATCTTTTTGTACTTTAACAGAACCTCTTTCTAACAAATGTTTGCAAGAACTCTCGTCCACTGTATAAAATGAAGAAATAATTAAAAAATATAATTAAAGAATATTAAAATTACTAAATAACATACTTTTATCTCCAAAATTGAAGAAAAACTGTATTTCTTAATATTCAACTCTCTCGTTTACACGGCGAATATATTTCTAATGATTAAAGGTATAATTCAAGTTTTTATACAAATTATGTATGTGTAGATATTAGTATTATCATAAATTAAAAACCCCGAAGATTTCAGGTTATATAAAAATAAGTCAAGGTAAAATCTTTTTTCATAATATAGTATATTTAAAATCACCTTTAGAAATAATTAATCAAATAATTATGTTTCAAAAATAATTTATATTTTGTAATTATTTTCAACCTTATTAAACGATAATTATAATACAAATTTATCGTAAATACATGTACTTTTTATATATTAAAAAGGGTGTTCGTATCGTTGGAATGTGCTTTCCCCCATCAATACACAAACCTGCTAACCTTGAGGAATGTAATATTTTTCAAAATATAAGTTATTTGTTGAGTTGTATAATATCACTGTAAAACCTAATTGCGAGTAAATTTTTTTATTATATCACAGTTGAAATGGGAAAACGCAAGATGTCTCAAAAATCGCCCTCTTTAAAAGTTAAAAAAATGAAGTTATTTAAGGGGAAACCAGAAATTAAATGCAAATCGCCTACCGAGAACCCTTGTTATTACGAGGAGCCATGTCGCAAACACGCGTTTGATTTTATAGATAGATTTAAATTTAGTGTTAAATGCTGGGTTTGTCAAGCTTTATTTCTGGAACGAAGAGTTTTTAAGATGCATCTGATGAACCATTTGACATCTAGTTATTCTAATAAAACACTTCTTAATATTGATGTTTGCGATTGTCTTCATTCAAATCAACCGAAATACACAAGCGAAGAAGAAATATTAGACGACCAAATTATTGATTATTTGAACGAGTTTAACGTAAAAAATCAAGAATGGTACGATGATTTAGTAATCGACGGTAAGATTCAACCTTCGAACTCAAATGTTGAACCAACTAGTAAAGAAGGAAAAAGTATTGATTCTAATATTCTTAACATGGCTGAAGAAACGTTGAATTCTTTAATGGAGTCTAACCCTGTACTTACAAACGATTTGAAAATGACGACTGATAAACAACTGGAAGCACTGGTCTATTTTCAAGAATATTGTAAAAATAATCAAATTTTAATCCCCAACAATGCGGAAACTTCTATTAAAGTATTGCAAAATCTTGAAAAACTTGTAAAATGATTTAAAACATGTAAATAAATCTTTTTTCTATAAAATCCACTGTTATTATTTTCCTACGTAAGATTTCTTTCAAACAAAATTCAATAACAATTTACTTTTGAAGATACAATTTTTTATAATATTTAATAATATTTATTTTGCCAAAGACAAAATTTGTAGGCGACCACAGAAAGTCTATATGTAACGAATACCATCCTAGTACAAACCACTTAATTAGATTAAAATAAATAAAATTTTACTCGAATAAAATCATTTTTTGCGAAGAATTACAAAATAAATTATACAATTTAAAAAGATTTAAAAAAATAATTCAATTCCAAAAATCTGTACAAAATAAACCATACAATAAAGATATTAATAGGACTATGAAAAAAATAATGGTTGTAAAAAACTAGAAATATTATAACGATATAATTAAAAATAATTATAATTACATTATTTCGTAGAAGTTTTTCTTCTTAACTAAAAAATGAGGTATTATGTTTTAGGCTAAAATTTTTAATAGTTAATTAGTATAATTATAAGTATATATTGTAAAATATAAACCTAAAAAATTATTTTATTTTATACTCTTTCTCTAGTTCCTATTTAAAATAACTTAATTTGATTTTACCTAGAATGAGTCTAAAATTTAATAATCACATAATTTGCAACATGGTCTTAAATATCAAACTGATGGACTGTTACTTTTAAATTGACAATTGCATACTACATTAAAACTCACATTATGGAAATGTTCCTTAATGTGATATTCTACTATAATCTTCATAAATACCATTTTTATAGTATTTTCTGTCTATATTTGCGTATCGGAATTGTGTTATGTCGTATTAAAAGTAGAAGAAGAAGGAATTTTTATATTATTATTCTACCTATTAACATATCGGAAATTTATTTTATCAAATTTAAAAAGGGATTTTAGTAGTATTTTTCTATCTATATTTTCATATTTGAAATGTATTTTAAAGTATTAAAAGCAGAATAAAGTTCCATAAGAATTCATCTTTCTGACAAGAGTCTTACCAATCATAAATACATCATCTAATCTGGAATTTATGTTTAACAAATGGATAAATTCGTGTTTACAAAGGTTCTTTTAAACGTAACTTAGTGCATTAATTAAGTATATTTTTAAAATTGAATATCAGAGTTTTTTAATTTTAAAGTGTAATAGCTAGAAGTATATAAGACAATTTTTCCGAAAAAATAATAACAATTTTACAAGTATATTTAATTTCAGGTTCCGAGTTGAAAATTATCTTATAACTGTATTATTCATTTTGAATTTTTGTTAAAAACTAAATTTGGAAAAAAGTTATGTTATCAATTTTCTTCAAATAAGCAACACTCGTTAGTTGTAAACTAGATTAAGTGTTAAAAACTAAAACCCAAAATTTGATAGTAAACCATGATTTCCAAAAATTTACATATCAACCTCACCGAATGCAAAGCTTATCAGACAGTAAAGTGAGTCATAAAATCGATTGATTTAAAATATATTAAAAATCAGACAAAATAAAGGTGTTTCGGGTAATTGATTTCTTACTATTTTGTATATTCGCTTAAATGTATCGACTGCATTTTTAAATTTCAATTAATTTAGTTTTGTATTGTATTTAAAAATTAAATATACAATTTTCATGATATTTATTATAAAGAAAAAATATCCAAAATAATACAATAAAACCTTTAAATTAAACCAAATTTAAAAAAATATATAAAATATTAAGAAATGAAACATCTACATTTTAAGCAAAAAAATAAAATATTGTATCTATCTTCGGGGCAAACGTTTCTAATATTACGCAAACATTTAAAAAATTTCTTGTGGTTTCGGGCTACTATTTTTTGCATTGTAACACATTTTTCGTATACAGTACCTGTTTATTTATTTGATCGCTTTAAAATACTAATTGTCTGATTATTATAGGACAAGAAAATTAACACTTATACGAAAATATTAGTATATTTTCTACTAAATCATGTTTAGATGGATTATGAATTAACCGTTTGAATAATACGTATAAGAATTAATCGTTATCGAGATGATTAGGGTTATTTCAAAAACTTTAAATGCTTTAATTCGTAAAATATTTTAAACGTAACAAGGAAAGACTAAGTAACATTTACCCCGGAGAAAACAAAGCGCATTCTAGCCAAGGGCTGTACTATTAAGGAAACGTAATTGACTTATTGTCGTTTTTACCTGAGAGTAAGAGTGAAGGAAATGGAGCCAATCAAGCCTATGGTAATACTGTGAGGTTAGTGGGTGGCCGATTCTGTCCACCTTGGTATTAGGCGATTATTAATGTATTATTTTTATGGTCCGTTATTCAGCGTTAACATTTCACTCCTATACGCTTAAATAGGATTTATTGACCGTCGTCTTGATTGTTGGCTACTGTTATAATTACTACAATGATTACAAGAACTTTAATTTATTTATTCCGAGAGATTGATTTGACATACACTTTACAACGATAAGTTATTAATGCTTTAAATTTTATTAAAAATGGTGTCCTAGGTAAAATATTTCTAAGTCAAAAATACCCTTAGATAAATGGTCAAAGTTTAAATATTTTATTTAATTTAAAAATATAAACAGATTTGACATATTATATATTACATAGAGTTGAAATCTTTGAAAGATGATATAATTATTTTTAGTGTTTTTTAATGAAAATTATAATAAAATATCGCATTAAGAAACATTTTCATAGAGTGAGTTTTTAATGGAATATGCAATTATCAATATAAAACTATCAATTTGATATTATAGGTTATGTTGTTGCAAATGTGATTATTAAATTTTATTCCACGTGAAATCATTTTTTAGTTATTACAACTACTTTAACACTAACACAACTTTGTTTATTTCAAATAATGTTTGGAATATAGACTATTTTCTAAATCTTCCAGGTTTTACTGGTTTTATTAAAAAATCTATTGCTTTTGGTCCCAGTTTATTAATATTTTGGTAAAGAATATTTTTTCACATACAACGAGACAACCCGAGGTGGTTCTCACTGATTTTGTTCAAAGTTGGGGAATAAAGTCCGAAATGTAACACGAAAACAATAAAGGGAAAATTACGCTAGGCTTCCGTTTTGTTATGGAAACCAAAAACAAATGCTTCTGACAACTTAAAAGAAAAGCTCAACGTAAAATAACATGGGAAAATAACAATGTTTAATTATCTGACCGAGTAAAAAAATCCTATTTATTTTGAAAGAAATCTTGTTTCGTTTTGCAAATAAGCGCATATTAATGTATCTCTTTGTGTGATAAATTCGATATTATCATTGTTATTAAAAATTATGTCAAATTCATATTAAACGAGTAAATTTGAATACATTTGGGCAAATTAAAATAATATTGAGTAACTTCTTATATTATTGAATTAACTTAAATATTTTTTACTTGAATTCGTATTAAATTGGGAAATTTTGAATACATTTAGGTAAATTCTTGTATCTTGGCTAAATATAAAAATATTTTGTATATTTGATTAATATTGAATAAATTCAAATAATACTAGGTCAATTCAAATATTCTAGTTAACATTTAAACAGTTTTGAGTAAATTCCAATAGTATTGTGTCAATTGATATAAAGATAAGTAAATAAAACGTTGATTATATTTATATTTTTATTAGATTCCAATTATATTGGGTTATTTGAATTTTTATTTGTATATTCGAATAATATTGTGTGAATTCCAATAATATTAGAACAATTCAAATATTGTTTTTTTATATTTTGATTAAAATCCCATAAAATTGTGTTAATCGATATAATGATAGAAAGCGTCTCCGATAAGACGTCATTTTCTAAAACTATAAACGTTCTTCAAACTACTGCCAAGGTTGAAATGTTTAGGATCACACAATTTCGGGCCATTACAAAAAGTTGAAGACCTAAAAAGCAATTAAACGTTCTAAATTACCGCCTCACGAACAATGTGAACTAATTTTATCCTTAAACGTAACGATTCGGCTCGATTCGTGAGTTTTCTAATGACCTTCTTTTGTTTCTGAAATTATCCTCGCTTGATAGAGTAAACAATTTAAACTACAAAATATCATTAAGTTTTGAAAGACGTACAATTATATGCCGTATTCATTTAAGTAAAATATAGACACTCGGTGCAGTTCCTTTTAGAGCTGTTCACACGTTGGTCAAAATATAACGCTAGTTAGGTATTTGTTGGTATTTTGTTTAAAAAAAGCAACCGGTTAATAATTTTGTATGGAAATATAAATTTAGTTTGAGGCCGATGCTATCAATTGTTAATAAAAACTTATGCGTAAGTGACTTTTTATCACTATATTATTGATTAAAGCAATACCAACTGTGCTTCCCTGTATGGTGTTTTTAGCATTTCGATAAAAGATCTGTTTTCCACGACGAGTATGGTTAATTTATAGACCATTGTTCAACTCTATGAAAATTCGTTATTCACGAACGGCATTCTTTATTATATAGAAAAAAAACAAATAGTATTAACCGGTTGCTTTTTAAACGAAATACCAACAAATACCTAACTAGCGTTATATTTTGACCAACGTTTGAACAGCTCTAAAACCCAAAATGGGCTTAAGACAAAACCTTCGCAACCGGGGTTTTATACAGTAAATTATCAAATTGTGTACAGGAACTGCACCGAGTGTCTATATTTTACTTAAATGAATACGGCATATAATTGTACGTCTTTCAAAACTTAATGATATTTTGTAGTTTAAATTGTTTACTCTATCAAGCGAGGATAATTTCAGAAACAAAAGAAGGTCATTAGAAAACTCACGAATCGAGCCGAATCGTTACGTTTAAGGATAAAATTAGTTCACATTGTTCGTGAGGCGGTAATTTAGAACGTTTAATTGGTTTTTAGGTCTTCAACTTTTTGTAATGGCCCGAAATTGTGTGATCCTAAACATTTCAACCTTGGCAGTAGTTTGAAGAACGTTTATAGTTTTAGAAAATGACGTCTTATCGGAGACGCTTTCTATCATTATATCGATTAACACAATTTTATGGGATTTTAATCAAAATATAAAAAAACAATATTTGAATTGTTCTAATATTATTGGAATTCACACAATATTATTCGAATATACAAATAAAAATTCAAATAACCCAATATAATTGGAATCTAATAAAAATATAAATATAATCAACGTTTTATTTACTTATCTTTATATCAATTGACACAATACTATTGGAATTTACTCAAAACTGTTTAAATGTTAACTAGAATATTTGAATTGACCTAGTATTATTTGAATTTATTCAATATTAATCAAATATACAAAATATTTTTATATTTAGCCAAGATACAAGAATTTACCTAAATGTATTCAAAATTTCCCAATTTAATACGAATTCAAGTAAAAAATATTTAAGTTAATTCAATAATATAAGAAGTTACTCAATATTATTTTAATTTGCCCAAATGTATTCAAATTTACTCGTTTAATATGAATTTGACATAATATTTAATAACAATGATAATATCGAATTTATCACACAAAGAGATACATTAATATGCGCTTATTTGCAAAACGAAACAAGATTTCTTTCAAAATAAATAGGATTTTTTTACTCGGTCAGATAATTAAACATTGTTATTTTCCCATGTTATTTTACGTTGAGCTTTTCTTTTAAGTTGTCAGAAGCATTTGTTTTTGGTTTCCATAACAAAACGGAAGCCTAGCGTAATTTTCCCTTTATTGTTTTCGTGTTACATTTCGGACTTTATTCCCCAACTTTGAACAAAATCAGTGAGAACCACCTCGGGTTGTCTCGTTGTATGTGAAAAAATATTCTTTACCAAAATATTAATAAACTGGGACCAAAAGCAATAGATTTTTTAATAAAACCAGTAAAACCTGGAAGATTTAGAAAATAGTCTATATTCCAAACATTATTTGAAATAAACAAAGTTGTGTTAGTGTTAAAGTAGTTGTAATAACTAAAAAATGATTTCACGTGGAATAAAATTTAATAATCACATTTGCAACAACATAACCTATAATATCAAATTGATAGTTTTATATTGATAATTGCATATTCCATTAAAAACTCACTCTATGAAAATGTTTCTTAATGCGATATTTTATTATAATTTTCATTAAAAAACACTAAAAATAATTATATCATCTTTCAAAGATTTCAACTCTATGTAATATATAATATGTCAAATCTGTTTATATTTTTAAATTAAATAAAATATTTAAACTTTGACCATTTATCTAAGGGTATTTTTGACTTAGAAATATTTTACCTAGGACACCATTTTTAATAAAATTTAAAGCATTAATAACTTATCGTTGTAAAGTGTATGTCAAATCAATCTCTCGGAATAAATAAATTAAAGTTCTTGTAATCATTGTAGTAATTATAACAGTAGCCAACAATCAAGACGACGGTCAATAAATCCTATTTAAGCGTATAGGAGTGAAATGTTAACGCTGAATAACGGACCATAAAAATAATACATTAATAATCGCCTAATACCAAGGTGGACAGAATCGGCCACCCACTAACCTCACAGTATTACCATAGGCTTGATTGGCTCCATTTCCTTCACTCTTACTCTCAGGTAAAAACGACAATAAGTCAATTACGTTTCCTTAATAGTACAGCCCTTGGCTAGAATGCGCTTTGTTTTCTCCGGGGTAAATGTTACTTAGTCTTTCCTTGTTACGTTTAAAATATTTTACGAATTAAAGCATTTAAAGTTTTTGAAATAACCCTAATCATCTCGATAACGATTAATTCTTATACGTATTATTCAAACGGTTAATTCATAATCCATCTAAACATGATTTAGTAGAAAATATACTAATATTTTCGTATAAGTGTTAATTTTCTTGTCCTATAATAATCAGACAATTAGTATTTTAAAGCGATCAAATAAATAAACAGGTACTGTATACGAAAAATGTGTTACAATGCAAAAAATAGTAGCCCGAAACCACAAGAAATTTTTTAAATGTTTGCGTAATATTAGAAACGTTTGCCCCGAAGATAGATACAATATTTTATTTTTTTGCTTAAAATGTAGATGTTTCATTTCTTAATATTTTATATATTTTTTTAAATTTGGTTTAATTTAAAGGTTTTATTGTATTATTTTGGATATTTTTTCTTTATAATAAATATCATGAAAATTGTATATTTAATTTTTAAATACAATACAAAACTAAATTAATTGAAATTTAAAAATGCAGTCGATACATTTAAGCGAATATACAAAATAGTAAGAAATCAATTACCCGAAACACCTTTATTTTGTCTGATTTTTAATATATTTTAAATCAATCGATTTTATGACTCACTTTACTGTCTGATAAGCTTTGCATTCGGTGAGGTTGATATGTAAATTTTTGGAAATCATGGTTTACTATCAAATTTTGGGTTTTAGTTTTTAACACTTAATCTAGTTTACAACTAACGAGTGTTGCTTATTTGAAGAAAATTGATAACATAACTTTTTTCCAAATTTAGTTTTTAACAAAAATTCAAAATGAATAATACAGTTATAAGATAATTTTCAACTCGGAACCTGAAATTAAATATACTTGTAAAATTGTTATTATTTTTTCGGAAAAATTGTCTTATATACTTCTAGCTATTACACTTTAAAATTAAAAAACTCTGATATTCAATTTTAAAAATATACTTAATTAATGCACTAAGTTACGTTTAAAAGAACCTTTGTAAACACGAATTTATCCATTTGTTAAACATAAATTCCAGATTAGATGATGTATTTATGATTGGTAAGACTCTTGTCAGAAAGATGAATTCTTATGGAACTTTATTCTGCTTTTAATACTTTAAAATACATTTCAAATATGAAAATATAGATAGAAAAATACTACTAAAATCCCTTTTTAAATTTGATAAAATAAATTTCCGATATGTTAATAGGTAGAATAATAATATAAAAATTCCTTCTTCTTCTACTTTTAATACGACATAACACAATTCCGATACGCAAATATAGACAGAAAATACTATAAAAATGGTATTTATGAAGATTATAGTAGAATATCACATTAAGGAACATTTCCATAATGTGAGTTTTAATGTAGTATGCAATTGTCAATTTAAAAGTAACAGTCCATCAGTTTGATATTTAAGACCATGTTGCAAATTATGTGATTATTAAATTTTAGACTCATTCTAGGTAAAATCAAATTAAGTTATTTTAAATAGGAACTAGAGAAAGAGTATAAAATAAAATAATTTTTTAGGTTTATATTTTACAATATATACTTATAATTATACTAATTAACTATTAAAAATTTTAGCCTAAAACATAATACCTCATTTTTTAGTTAAGAAGAAAAACTTCTACGAAATAATGTAATTATAATTATTTTTAATTATATCGTTATAATATTTCTAGTTTTTTACAACCATTATTTTTTTCATAGTCCTATTAATATCTTTATTGTATGGTTTATTTTGTACAGATTTTTGGAATTGAATTATTTTTTTAAATCTTTTTAAATTGTATAATTTATTTTGTAATTCTTCGCAAAAAATGATTTTATTCGAGTAAAATTTTATTTATTTTAATCTAATTAAGTGGTTTGTACTAGGATGGTATTCGTTACATATAGACTTTCTGTGGTCGCCTACAAATTTTGTCTTTGGCAAAATAAATATTATTAAATATTATAAAAAATTGTATCTTCAAAAGTAAATTGTTATTGAATTTTGTTTGAAAGAAATCTTACGTAGGAAAATAATAACAGTGGATTTTATAGAAAAAAGATTTATTTACATGTTTTAAATCATTTTACAAGTTTTTCAAGATTTTGCAATACTTTAATAGAAGTTTCCGCATTGTTGGGGATTAAAATTTGATTATTTTTACAATATTCTTGAAAATAGACCAGTGCTTCCAGTTGTTTATCAGTCGTCATTTTCAAATCGTTTGTAAGTACAGGGTTAGACTCCATTAAAGAATTCAACGTTTCTTCAGCCATGTTAAGAATATTAGAATCAATACTTTTTCCTTCTTTACTAGTTGGTTCAACATTTGAGTTCGAAGGTTGAATCTTACCGTCGATTACTAAATCATCGTACCATTCTTGATTTTTTACGTTAAACTCGTTCAAATAATCAATAATTTGGTCGTCTAATATTTCTTCTTCGCTTGTGTATTTCGGTTGATTTGAATGAAGACAATCGCAAACATCAATATTAAGAAGTGTTTTATTAGAATAACTAGATGTCAAATGGTTCATCAGATGCATCTTAAAAACTCTTCGTTCCAGAAATAAAGCTTGACAAACCCAGCATTTAACACTAAATTTAAATCTATCTATAAAATCAAACGCGTGTTTGCGACATGGCTCCTCGTAATAACAAGGGTTCTCGGTAGGCGATTTGCATTTAATTTCTGGTTTCCCCTTAAATAACTTCATTTTTTTAACTTTTAAAGAGGGCGATTTTTGAGACATCTTGCGTTTTCCCATTTCAACTGTGATATAATAAAAAAATTTACTCGCAATTAGGTTTTACAGTGATATTATACAACTCAACAAATAACTTATATTTTGAAAAATATTACATTCCTCAAGGTTAGCAGGTTTGTGTATTGATGGGGGAAAGCACATTCCAACGATACGAACACCCTTTTTAATATATAAAAAGTACATGTATTTACGATAAATTTGTATTATAATTATCGTTTAATAAGGTTGAAAATAATTACAAAATATAAATTATTTTTGAAACATAATTATTTGATTAATTATTTCTAAAGGTGATTTTAAATATACTATATTATGAAAAAAGATTTTACCTTGACTTATTTTTATATAACCTGAAATCTTCGGGGTTTTTAATTTATGATAATACTAATATCTACACATACATAATTTGTATAAAAACTTGAATTATACCTTTAATCATTAGAAATATATTCGCCGTGTAAACGAGAGAGTTGAATATTAAGAAATACAGTTTTTCTTCAATTTTGGAGATAAAAGTATGTTATTTAGTAATTTTAATATTCTTTAATTATATTTTTTAATTATTTCTTCATTTTATACAGTGGACGAGAGTTCTTGCAAACATTTGTTAGAAAGAGGTTCTGTTAAAGTACAAAAAGATGGTTTTATTTGTTGTCCTTATTGTTTTGGATATACTGAGTCGTTAGAAACCTATGGTGGACTCCTGTATTATTGTTGGAATAAACAATGTCGATTTTACTACCAACCTGTTGTTTTTAGACAAGGCAATTGTTTATCAATGAGAATTCCATCGGATGCATTATTAATCTTTCCTCAACATTTAATTTGTATAATATGTGGTGTAAGAGGAAATAGAAGACGTTCGAGAGATACAGATTGTATAGAATCTGAATATAGTTCGGTATGTATTTATCCTCGATCTAAAAAAAACACTGTGTATAAAATGAAATAAATCTTTTTTTTATAAATATTTCTTGTATTATATAGAGAAAAGTTACATAAACAACAGAGCAATACAAAATAAAATTGAATTTTTTGAAAAAAACCGTTTTTTAATTCACATTAAATATATACAACGTTTGTTAGAGCAACCAGTTTTTTCTTCTCACTGGCTCTGTGGAATGTCTCCTGGCAAAACGTGATCTGCGTTTATAATTTTATTGATTAATTCAATCTGGCGCGGAGATGCGAAAGTTGGGAAAAAATAGAGTAGGATCAATAATACCAGATGTTAATAAACATTTTTGCGTTTAATTGATATAATTAGTCAATTGTTGAAAAATCCAAACTAGTTTTCCAAGGCTGTAACTGTAGTTGATAACGTTTACACGTGACGATAATTAAGGGTGGGTATCAAATTACAAGGATAATGCAATTGAACCTGTTCTATCCTAGAGGTAATTTTTTAATTTATGAATTTAAAGATATATAGATATTTTTTATAGTTCACAATGCGGCATAATTTCATAGAGCGTGCTTCTGATAACGCTGTTCAGCAGAAAAATAAACTTATAAATCAAAGTAAGTAATGTTTAATTTTGAAAATAATTCAAATTAATAAACTTAATGTTGTTTTAATTTAGCCGCCAATAAATACCCGTTCGTTTACTGTGTATAGTCAGAGAAAATTCTATTTACAATGTTGCTATTTTTAATTTAATTATTATTATTTTTTATTTATTTTAAATAAATGGTTTTTGGAATTTTTATTGATTATGTAACTTAAAAATGATTTTCCAACTTTAGAATATATTATTTTACTACTAAAAATTAACCAGACATCTATTTGGGTAAAATTATAGTCTTTCGAGTTGCAAAAGTTAGTGCTCGGCAGTCGATTAATCCATGAATAAAATAAGCTCGGCTATATTTCAATATTTATTTAAATAACTAATAGTTTAATAAAAATTGAAAAATGTTTAAATAATTGAAAGTGAATAAGCCTATTATTTAAATAAAACAAACAATTACTTAAATAAATACCGCTTTTATTCATTGTAATTTGTTGTGTTTTTAAAATATGTATTGATTGTTTATTATGTCGTTATTGTATTATTTATTTATCTCCAAAAGTAAATAAAGTTTCATTTCAACAGGGGTAAAACATAAGTTATTGGGTGGATATTGAACAATCAGGCCTATTTCAATTTGTTGTGTTTTAAAATATGTATTTTATTTCGACAGGGTAAGTTAAATTATATTTTATTTCGACCGGGGTTATACATAAGGGGCTATATCTCGGGCGGATATTGACCAGCCCCATTGTAATTTGTTTTAAAATGTGTATACATAGTTTGCACCGAAGGGAGGGTCCTATGGTCTCCAAGGAAACTGGGAGGGCGATCAAAAATTCAAACCATTTCGCGCGTAGCTACTAAATAGGTAGCCATTTTGTTGGTAATCTCGTCAAAGCGACAAAACTAATTAGATTTATGCTTTCAAATTTTAAATGGGCCCTAAACAAAGTCAGATAAGATTCTAAGGCCGGGTTATTTAAATAAAATATCAAATTACGACAGAAATATCTACGAAAAGAAGTTGACAAAGCTTATCAAAGTTAGGCCTTTGCGGTCATCCTTTTTACAATTACCTTCGCTATCGAATAAAATAAACAATTTTCGCTCTCCCTTGGTAATTGAACTACTCGAACAATTTTTAACCAGGCAGATAACCATTTTTAACGTGAAACTAATTTCTTAATCATTTGAAAATAATTAAAATCCGCAAACAGACGATTGAAACTGTTAACCCTCCCGTTTTACTAAAAAATCTACACCGGCAAAATGGAGGCATAGAATCGCTCATTCTAGCTCAAATTAAATATTTATTCTTGGTTCTTATATCTATACTTGGAACTGCGTCATTGATGACGTAGGGATGCAAACTATGTATTGATTGTTTATTTATTTATTTCCAAAAAGTAAATAGTTTAATTTTCAACAGGGGTAAGTTGGATATTACGTGATTGGGTGTGGCCAAACGTTGCCAAGGCTATAAAGCGAAGGTTTCCCCATCTCGCAAATAACTAATTAGCATTTTAAACGGCGAAAAAACGAAAAAAACGAAAAACGATATCAAAAGTAAATAAGTGGAAGTATTTGGTGGGGTCACATATTACCGCCGATATCTCGGTTCGACCTTGTCCGATCGTGACCAAACTTGTTGGGGTGATAGACCGAGGCTTAGTGGTTGTGGACAGGTGTCAGGCGTCGAGGTCAAGGATCATCTTCAAGGTGAAATGTGAGATTTAAATTAAAAACTTTTGAGTATATTTTCCAAGGACAAAAATTTTTGGAAAATATTTTGGGGGGTGGGGGGGTTGTTTTGGTGGCCATCTTGGCGGCCATCTTGGAAATAAAAGCGCTAAGTTTTAGTTTTATACTACTCGCCTGGATTGGAGAAAGTAGGGGAATGAGCTGATACAAATTGTATCAATATGATACGATTCCCACCTGCACTGTGACTGACGTGGCCCTTGAAATAAGTATCACACCATATTTAGGACTTAAGTTTAAATATCGACCGTGAGGCATCTTATCCATCACTAAAGGGCTGTACACAAGCTTTAGTGACCAAATAAAAACGGTTATTTTTTACTGCTTTAAAACAGTCTTATTTGTAGTAATAAAAATCTTGTTTTATATAAAATAAAACTAATTGTTTTTGTCAATTTTAAAAAAACACTATATTTGCCACCTAACACAGAAAACTCTAATTCTTCTTATTTTTATTAAAAAGAATTGAATAGTTGAAGAGCTATCAAAATTTCGACACTCTGGCGTTTAATGGCTGGGACTATTTATTGGATCTCAGTTGTTTCCCATTAAGAGAAACCACTTTGAAACCATTTTCATTTTCATATATGTTTAAGTTATGTAAGAAACCACGCTTTACATTTTTTTTCATAAAATGTTGAAAGAATATTATTAATTGAAAGATGTATTATATTTAAAAAAAGCTAACCATGTTCAAAGAAGCTAGGTAAGAAAAGCTAGATAAAATATATAAAGATAATGGTTTTTTTTTACTAAAATCAAGGTATTTGATAAACATACCTTCACAATGCGCCTTTAAAATTATTTAGAACTTATAGCAGTATTCAGAATGAAACTCAACATACTTCATTCAAAATCGCCAAAAATATTACAGATTTTTCGTTTCTTTCGAATGTTCACTTGGAATTTGTTAAAGTATTAAGTATAATTGCGCTATTGAGTCTGTTAATTTCCTAATAAAAATTTCCAAAGTTATTTTCGAAATTCGCTCTTAATATTTGGCTCTACAACAAAAATTTTGATCATAAACTTTTTTTCTGAGAATCAGAAAGGGCACAGAGCCAAAGTAACAAATGTTCTAGGAAACGGTTATGAAACTTGTCGTAAAATATCTATGATTCGATTGTATACTTTTCATCTTACCAATTTTCTTTAATTTGATCAGAACATTATCAATTCTTATAGTATTTTGGAGAGCCGAAGGTCCCTTACGTTAATTATTAGAAGCTAGAATGAAGCCAGTGGTGTAGACAATTGAAGGGGGAGGTCAGGCGGAGATTTATATCATTGCTTTGTGCTGCTTTATTCTTTAAAGTGGAGAAATCCTGTTCATTTACTAGCTATTCACCCATGAATCCTATGAACATAGAATGAAAATGGGCAACCTTACTACATTGCCGCTATCATAGAGGCCGGAAGACGTTTATCCATTAAAACAAGGCTCTGTATTTTGCCTAGCAGTTGCCAATTAGCTATGAAATCATTGTCTCTTTCTAGTCAGAGCTAGAGAGATTTCACTGGATATTCTAGGACTGCTTTTCTCGTACACAAAGATGCTAAGGTAGAGAGGAAATATATCTAAATACGGACGAGCTTAAAGTACCGCTTCTGCTTGCCTCCACCGTTCAACTAGGCTACCTCAGTAGTTGGCCTTAATGAATTGGGTTTAAGGTGGTGCCAAGGGTTTAAGTCGAGCTGATTTTTCGAAAAAGGCTCCTCTGCTATCATTTTTCTTTCTATGGAATTATATTTAAAAACACTCTTATATTTTAAAAGCAAAAACATATACTCCACACTAAATCACTCACTACATAATTGACATTTTTCAAGTTCGAAAGGGAATGGTTTAACGGATCTATTCGGCCGAAAAATTAAATTTCTCGCTTCACATGAAATTTCGATAAAAATATTATGACCCCACGACTTTAGCCTCTTTACCAGGCTTCCAAAAACGATATTAAGTTTAGACCATGGTTGTGGCGGCACCTACCAAGTGAGGGTACAACGATGGAGGGAAATTATAATTATTTTATTTTCTTAATACAAGTATAATGCCCGTCAAATTAAAATTAACGCGGGTTTATTATTATCAATGTATTGTCGCTTACTGATTTCAGTAACGATTCTCGTTATTTTTCTATACGTATAGAGACCGCTAATTATAAGTCACTTTCTACTTATTATCATCGCACGTTGAAAGAGATTTTTGAAAATTGTCAAGAAATAATTTGGTTATTAATTTTCCAGAACTGTTAACTTTTTGTATGCTCATTCAGAATGGATTCAAACCATTCGATTCGATTGATATACTGCGCAACAGATGTATGTAAACCATTCTGAACTTTTGTTAATTCCGTTTGAAAACAATTTGTTAATTATCGCGTTTATAAATTTAGTTACTGGTTTTTAATTCATATAGTGTATGTTTCATTGGCTTAACATATTTATAACCAAAACTACTAAGTCAATTTTACAGTTATTAATGAAAGTCAAAGTCGAGAAGCCTTTGACCGATATCCATTTTTCAAACCAATAATTTAATATATAATAAATAAATTAAATTACTTTATTCAAAATATTTTTCAAACTATTGTGAACCATTTTACTCAACCAAATTATTAGCGTTATAGGAAAGAGTGCCTTTTGAACTCCAAAACTCAACGGTTCGAAGCTTTTGCAAACCTTTGCCGTTCGCGCTGTGCCTTCACTAAAATTTTCATTCGTAATTGGACTGGTGGTATACGAAAGTTTATTGGATGGTTTGGTTAAGGTTTCAATGGGTAGAGGTCGGCGTTTGGATAAAAAATCCTCCAGAATCCAGTATAAAAATTTATCACCCGCAAACTAATCTTGATATTTTATTTAATTCTAAATGTTTTTCTTCTAGAATCCTCTGTAAAACCCAATTCCCTGTAGAGTGAACTTGATATTTTATTTAATTCTAAAACTTTTTCTTCTAGAATCCACTATAATAACAAAGTATCTGTAAATGAAAGATGATATTTTATATTAATATAAATAATTTTCATCTAGAATCCACTGTAATAACCTATTATATGAACAGTAAACATGACGTTTTATTTAATTCTAAATAATTTGCATCTAGAATCCACTGTAATAACCTATTATATGTGCAGTAAACAAAAAAATAAAATAACATCTTTACTTTACAGATGTTATGTTATTTCAGTGGATTCTAGAAGAACAAGATTTATAATAAAATAAAATATTAAGTTTAATATATAGGGAAAAGGTTATTATAGTGAATTCTAGAAGAAACATTTTAGAATTAAATAAAATATTAAGTTTACTGTTTAGGGAATAGGTTATTACAGTGGATTCTAGATGAAAAGTAATTAGAATTAAGTAAAATGTTATGTTTACTGCACATATAATAGGTTATTACAGTAGATTCTAGATGAAATTTATTTAGAATAAAATAAAATATTAAGTTTACTGTACAGGGAATAGGTTATTATAGTTGATTCTAGATGAAAATTATTTAGAATAAAATAAAATATCATCTTTACTTTACAGATATTATGTTATTATAGTGGAGTCTAGATGCAAATTACTAAGAATTATTTAAAACGTCATGTTTATTGTACAGGGAATAGGTTATTATAGTGGATTCTAGAAGAAAAAGATTTAGAATTAAATAAAACGTCATGGTTACTGTTCATATAATAGGTTATTACAGTGGATTCTAGATGCATTTTTTTTACTTAAATAAAACTGGATGTTTACAATACATATAGTAGGTTATTACAGTGGATTCTATCTGAAAATTATTTATAATAAAATAAAATATCATGTTTACTGTACATATTGTAGGTTATTACAGTGGATTCTAGATGCAAATTATTTAGAATAAAATAAAATATCATGTTTACTGTACATATTGTAGGTTATTACAGTGGATTCGAGATGAAAATTATTTATATTAATATAAAATATCATATTTCATTTACAGATACTTTGTTAGTATAGTGAATTCTAGAAAAAAAGTTTTAGAATTAAATAAAATATCAAGTTTACTCTACAGGGAATTGGGTTTTACAGAGGATTCTAGAAGAAAAACATTTAGTATTAAATAAAATATCAAGATTAGTTTGCGGGTGATAAATTTTTATACTGGATTCTGGAGGATTTTTTTGGTTTAATTAAAATATCTTGTCATTTTATAGGATTCTATATCTAAAAAAACAAAGATTCTAATATGTACAATATTAGATAAGTTGTCTTATTTTAAGCGATTCGAGTGACGTGTGTAAAGTTATTATCTTTGATATGTGAAGTTGTATATTTTGTCAAATAGTACTCTCTTACCTATGTTAGTAGCAAACATACTGTATTCTAAGGATTCTAAGATTCTAAAATTCTTTTAGTTTTAGGGTTACGGGATTCTAGAGATTCTAAGATTCTATTTAGTATCACCCATTTTTGGCTTTTTCCCATATTAAATCGTTTCTATCCATGGATAGAAACGCAATTTTTATGATTAATTCAAATTTTGCCAGTTAATTTATCTAACCATTGTTTATTTTTAACACTAGGCAGAAGTTGAAATTATAGAAAGAATTTTTAAACTGTGTATATCACAAAACTAAACTTCCCGTGCATAATCAGGATTCAACTCTCGTAACATAACTTAACGATAACGCGAGTCCACTCTTATATCGAAAATGTGTTTTTTGATAATTTACGATATCGGAAATACATTGTTACTTGACGATATTTCAAACCACCTTTTGTTACTTTACGTTATTTCAAATCAACTCTCGTTACTCGTTACTTTACGATAAGGTAAATCCACTCGTGTATCTTTTTGATATTGCAAATCCACTCTTTAAACTTAACGCGGATCATAAAATAACAAGACTAAATAGTTTTATAAATGTCTCTACCCTTAGATAGGAGGATTGATTAAAATGTTGCCTAGCTTTAATTTATCACTCATATAACTTATAATTATTTCGGAAACTGAATTGTCCTACAAGTGGTCGGTTTTCACTTGGTCAGTCAATGAAATTATACGCAATTATTTAACAGATAAATTATTAACCATTTTTTCAGTTACCTCTGTGGGCAATATTTCACGAAACGTGCCCTGTAGAAGTTGAAGGTCACTTAAAGGCACTTGTTGAAACGGTTTTATGGAAAATAAACACAGAGTAATTCTATTTCATTGAGGACTACTTAAAACGATTTATTACTTTAATGTCATAATTTTTCAGTTACGAAGGAAAAATGACAGAAGAAATGTTTGATTTCGGTCAGGTCTACAGTGAGAATAACGCCACAGGTGTCGTCGGAATTTTACTGCGAAAAGTATGTTTTTAGATCTGGTTAAAAATACGGAACAATAGTTTTTTAATATACTGTATTTTAATTTGTTCGGTCAGCCTTCTTCTGCCATGAAGAATATAACCTAGAATAACAAAATTTAATGTAGTCTTATTGACTTAAGAACTAATTCGGATAAATTGAATTATTTTCAATAACAATTTTTCATTTTGTGGTTCAATATTTCTTCATTCTATGCCAACAATGTCCGAGAAAGATAAAGAATCTTGTGAAATAAACTATTGATCATTACCGTAGTTACACAATGGCAAGCTTCAATGATTGTCTAGGTTAAGGATTATAACAGGCGTCTGTTAAACCTTTTAAAGTCAAATAGGTAAGAAGTTGAACGTTGGTGGTCTTTTAAATTCATTTCTGAGGAAAATTGGTGAGTGGATGTTCAACACCATCACTATGTTGTTATGACGGTGCACCATCATACTGAAGCTAAAGACATCTTTAATTGAAAAGTAAAGTCGTTCAACTATCACAGTACTTTTTTGTGGAAACACTTTGAGGCTCGGTTCATTAAGACATTTCGGATGAAACAATGATCTATTAACATTAAATCTGCGAAAGCATTGAGTGTGGATTTTACTAGGCACTGATGCGGGTCTAGGTTGGACTTATACTCTTTAGCTTAATGTTGTTTAAGCGAGGAAAAGAATCATCGCACCCTAAAAGTAAATACAAAAAGTATTTTTGAGGCATGCTACCGAGCCAGTTACAAAGGTATTATCGGCGCTGCGTGTCTCTTTTTGGGATAATTTATTTTAGCCGTTATGATACCGGTGAATGTGGGTGCCTCTTGATCAATCTATGTTATTAATTTTGTTAGAGTCAAAAACTTCTTTAACAACGGTGCTGTAACTCACAAGGAGACTACCCGAGGTGGTTATCACCGATTTTGTTGAAACTCGGGGGATCGGTAGACCTTATGGTAGTATGAAAATTGCCTAAGGGAAAAGTTGCAATGGGCTTTAGTTTTCCCATGGCAACCCAAAATGTTTTTGACCTCTCCATTTGAAAAAGCATGGGATTTTCTCGGATACCCAAATTTTGTTAAAATTTAAACAAAATTGATCAATTTTACCCCAAATCATCGAGAAATTTTATACAAAATAGGTCAAATTCATCTTTTTGGGTATGTTTTGAAAATTTATTTTTTTTAAAATTTTTTAAGTAAGTAGTACCCTGTGAAACCGAGAAAATCCCATGCTTTTTTAAATGGAGATTTTTTTGTTTTGAGAGATCAAAAACATTTTGGGTTGCCATGGGAAAACTAAAGCCCATTGCAACTTTTCCCTTTGGCAATTTTCATACTACCATAAGGTCTACCTAACCCCCGAGCTTCAAGAAAAAGGTGATAACCACCTCGGGTAGTCTCCTTGTCAGTCTACTGTAACCAAATAGTTAACTAACACTAGAAGCACTACGATATCTCTGTAATAAAATGATGTTCCCGAGAATAAGGCATACGTACTTTCAGTGAAATTCAAATAACGATTGTGAATACTGTAATTATACCAAATGGATAACTAAGCTTTAAGTCAAACGAACAACTATAAACATTAAATAAGGAAACAGTAAAGGTAAAAAATCGTTTATCAATGAAATATAAATTATTAAAAGCTGGGGCCACAGATCTGCCATGAATTCAAGATAAAATTAATCTAATCATACTTGAAACATATTTTGGAAAAAATTGAAGATAATTATTTCCTATTATCGGTGAAAATGAGCTCGAACGGTCAATTGATTTCGCTTTAAAAACTCTTTATTCCGATATTTAGATCATGGAAATTTCACACTCAAAACCACGAAATAGTCGTCCCAGGGGTTTTCCCCCGAGCTCTTCGGTTTCCCCTTACATAAAAACTTGTTGAGGTTAACGGTAATAGTTGGTGTAGGGAGCTGTTGGCTCGATCGCGTGGCATGCAGGGCTGGCCACCACCCTCCTACGCATTGTAACCCGGCCACCTGAATTAATGGCTTCAAAAGTCGCTCGATGACTTAGGCCTAAGGTGGTGCCAAAGGTATTAGCCTAGCTGATTATTATTATTATTTATTATTATTATTAAATAGGCTTTGTAAATTTATCTCGTTCACAAAACGCCTTGTGGCCCTTTGGAATTCATTACAACGATATAGCTGATTATTATTATTTATTAAATAATAAAGTTCAATTTTCTTCATTGTAAATGTAATTTTATTTTATAAATTCATTTGGATGCTAGTCATTAACAAAATGCCATATTGCGTAGCTTGTCACTTAGAATATTAGTTAAGTTTTAAAAAGAAAATATAATTTAAAGTATAAATAAATTTTTTTATTAATGTCGTCCTACGATTTGTGAAATAGTGATAATTTAAAATGTGAATTATGACCTTTTTACGATAGGAAGCCCACATTGGATTCACAATGGTTGAGCCACACATTGAAAACATCGACTACTTGGATTTTACGAACACAATGTTTATGGACGAATGGGTTATTGTTAGTTCCGTTAACATAATTGAATACTTGGCAACGCTTTATTCTTCGAAAACAAAGTGAGGATACATTTAAAAATTCAATATATTAATTTTTTATTACAATTATTAACATGCAGTGTGGATCGCAATAATATTCTAAAACCATTATATTCCTAATATCATTTTGCATACCTGATGTATTTACCAATTTGCTTAAATACCTTTTCCCTGAAAAACTTTTATGGTGGAATGAGTATCGTGTATATTTTTACTTTTTCAGGTGTGGTTTGCCTGGTTGTTTATGTTTTTTTTAACACCATTTTTATGGTGTGTCCTGGAATGCAAAAATTTTAGAGACGGTTTAAATCGAAAAATGTCGAAATTTACTTTACAACTTTATATAGAAAAGATATTCTCCTGTGTCTCAATTGCGTTTAAACAAGGTTTGTGTCTTCAATTTTGGTTTTCATATTATATTTAACTCGAAGAAATCGGTTAACCCTTTTAAAATCATAAACACCCGCGCCTTATGTTTTTGCATCTCTGTGCCACCATTTTACTCATATTTTTAAATTACTTTTAAACAAATTGCTAAGAGGTCACTGTCGTTAAAAGCTTAGGTTAATTTATTTAAGTTTCGTAAAAGAAGATAAAATCAAATTAAGGCATACCTATGAATCGATCACCCTCGTCACTCATAGTCTTTCCTCAAATTCCTGTTTCCATGATGCTTAACCGCCATTTATTTCAGGTTGTAACAGTTCAGTTATTGGGAGTCTTAAATTTTTAGTACTTTCTTGGAGCATTTCATGTTTCATTTTGACACTTGCTTTGTCGGAAATGATTCTTTCAAGACTTACTTTACCATATAAAATAAAATATATTGAAGATTTAGAAGACATTCTTAAGTACCCTGATATTCCTGTTTACGTTCCAAAAAATACAGCGATACAGCCATATTTCGAGGTAAGTTCTAAAATTCAAAAAGTGAGGTTTTTTAAATAAAAGTAAAATGTGTGAGAAATACTTGAAGCCAAACTAATAAGTCCACCTACGTTTTGGAGGAATTTCAGGAGATGGTTGAAAAACCGCTTCAAAATTGAGAATCCACGCACCGGTGAAAAATATGTTATTCTATGACAGAAAGGAAATGACATATCCCGATTACTTTATCTAATGGTAAAACAACTTGCATGCCGATAAATAGCGATACTGCTAATGAGTCAAAGTAAACTGGCATTTCAGCAATCTCCATATATCAAAAGTAAAAAGTATTTATAGCGGTTAACACGAAGATTACGGCATCTATATGAAATTAAAAACCAAATACCGTTTAGTTTTTCCAAATTTAAAATTTACGACATTCGTCTCGGACAGTAAAATATTTTCAGTCATTCACTTTCTGGTTGAAAGTTTACTTATCTGCCTTAGATTGCACATTTCTGTTGTTGCACGTGACACACGTTCAACAACAAAAAATAATTGATCAACAACAGATTTTACAAAAGTTTATTGGAAAAGTAAAATTTTCTTTATTGATAGAACTCCAAAGATGGTATTGCCAAGCAAATAAATGGACGAGTGACGCCGAAAGATCCGAATGAAGAAGACTTCATTCAATTATTCTACGACATCGCAAACGGTCGAGAAATTATCATCGTTCCAAGAAGACTCGTGATGGAAGGAATTTCTTTTCTAGATCTTTGCAAAGTATTCGAAACCAAACTCCACATTGCTTTAAACCCCATTTTCACTAACAAAATTGCATTTCCAATGGCGAAAAATATTCCAGCGCAGTTCGAAAGATGTCTTAAGGAAACGTTAGTTCATTTCCTTATGTTCAAACAATCGATTGTTGTTAATTTAAAGTAATATATGTATTGTTTATCTCAACAGCGCTCAATATATGTTCGAATCCAGAACGATTTTACATTCTCACCACTTTATGGTCTGGCGATCAAAAATGTGTCTTTCTAAATTCAGAAAATCCTCTACCTCTTTAAAAACTCTCACACTGAAACATTTTCAATTAGAATTTTTCATGTTGTTTACACTTTTATTTTTGTCATTTTTGGTGGTTGTTGGTGAAATGGTTTTAATGTCATAAAATAAATATGATATCATTGTTTTATTGTAACAATATAAATATGGTAACTTTGAACACTAACTAATCGAACGTTTGTATTATTAATAAACTGTAACCAAAACGTTTTAGTTAAAATACCTACTAACAAGGAGACTACACGAGGTAAAACTCAGCGTTTTTGTTAAAACTCGCGAGTGAAGTATACGAGCTTTAGTCTTGACATGGCAACTGAAACGTTTTTGACAATTAAAACAGAACATTTATATATGTAAATTAACATGAGAAAATGGAAGATTAAAATTTTTTTTATAAAAAATTAATAGTGGTTTAATTAGGATATATATTATTAAATTACGTAAATTTGGCTAAATGCAAGTTAATTTGAAAAAAATTCGCGAAATTTTAAGAAATTGACCAAATGTATGGGTATTGTCTACATTCCGGATAAAATAGGGCCAAGTTACTAGAAATATCTAAAGTAGGGGTAAAACAAATTTATAGATTTGTTAAAATTTATAAATTTATGTGAATTTGGATAAAACTGTCAACACTGCATTGAAGGATAAACTTTAAAAACTTGTAGGGTCATCAATAATAATAATAATAATAATAATAATAATAATAATAATAATAATAATAATAATAATAATAACAATATTCAGCTAGGCTCGATAAAATCCACGGTAAAGCCAAACTAACCATTGATTTTAAAATAATGTAGCGTTACTCATTGGACCGGACGCTGACCCTATAACATAGCATCGCCGTTTGAATTTCCAAGAGTGAGACAATCGAGCACAAGTCAAAACTAAACATTTATTTCCAACGTTGCACTAAATTATCAAATATGTTACTTTAAAATAAATAAATTTAGTTACGCGGGCAGACCCCGAAAACATTTGTAGAGCAGAACTTATCACTCGTACCATTTCTATTACAACTCATTCTCTCAAAAACCACGGTGACTCCACTTTTATGTTACCGTTGCCTATAGTCGTGGAATTGTCAACGAATGCTTTTTATCGCTTTTTGTCTGCGGAACATATTAGCTCTACGCACCAAGAATTACTTCCGAGGAATCTACCACCTGAACGACCAAAAAATGGTGAGAAAACCATATTTATGTACCTTTAAGTGAAACATCTACACTTGCTTAAAAAATCTACGAAATTTCTGCAAACCTTTTTACAAGCTGTGACCGTCTTGTCTAAACGGCTACATTCTCATTACGTGGACAGACCCCGAAAACATCTGCTGATTCGAAATAATCGCTCATACCATTTCTATTATAGGCTGGTAGTTTTATTTTCCTATTTATGTTGTTATAGCCTACTTGAATTGCTAACTCTGCCTTCGAAATAAAATCTATCAAATAATAAACCATTTATGTCCATAACTAGAAGTAAACAAAAGAGTTCAGTATGTCTGAAACTGTAAAGACCATTCTGATGCAGTAAAGGGAAATCTTGGGGAAACTCGATAGTATGAATTCCAAAATAGACAATACATAGTTTGCTTCCCTACGTAATCAATGACGCAGTTGCAAGTTTAGATATGCACTAACAATAAATATGTAATTTGAGAAAGAATGAACCGTAAAATGGTGCCATTTTTTGGTGTCGATTTCTTTTTAAAACACGATGTTTCGATGTTCCAATCGTCAATTTGCGGATTTTAGTTATTTTATAATAATTAAGAATTTAGTTTCACGTTAAAAATGGTTAGTTCGAGTGGTTAAATTAGAAAGGCAGAGCGAAAAATGTCATTTTATTTGATACTGAAAGTAATTGTAAAAGGGAGCACCGCAAAGGCCTAATTTGATCAACTTTGCCAACTTCGGATCGTAGATATTCCTGTTGTAATTTGATACTTTATTTCAATAACCCGGTTTTAAAATCTTATCTGGTTTTATTTAAGGCCCATATCGATATTAATTTAAAAAAAATTTAAAGCACCAATCCACAATTTTCGTACGTTTGGTCGCTTCGATGAGATTACCAACAAAAGGGCTACCTATTTGGTAGCTTCGCGCTAAATGGCCGATTTTTTTTATATCCCCTCCCGGTTTCCATGGCGACCATAGGCCCTTCCTTAGGTACAAACTATGTATACAAACACTAAAGTTCAAAATTATTACGACAAATAATTGTGGAAAATACCATAGCATATGTAAAAAAAACCGTTGAAGAATTAGGTTCCTTAAAAACTAATGAAGAAGATTTAGAAGATGAGTTTATCCTTGCCGTTAAATCCAAAAAATAAGATTAGCATTCGAAATACTTCGGACAAAAACATTGGTACCTTTTTAAGTCTCCTATAAGACCACATATGGGATGATCTTTATCAAGAAAATGTTTCAGATCTTGCGTTTTCAAAACCTCTATGATCATTTATAATTATGGTTTTTCTCGCGTAGAAGTGTTTAATTAAAATAGACACAGCTGGATTATCTTAAATTATTTTTATTCGAAAATAACAAAATAGCTAAAAATGTTTTAACTCATTTAATCAGAAATACTACAATACAGTACTTCAGAGATCGATTAAATTTATAAAATTATAATCCTAATCAGTCATGGGAGGTTATAAATAGATTCATTCGTAGAACAAAGAAACTTTCAAGTGTACCTACGAATACGAATCCCGACATCTTTAATTTCTTTTTTTTCCAAACTGACGTACATCAGAATAATAATTTTAAATTGTTTTGACTCTTCATTGCAACTTGAAAAATCTGTTTCAAACTCTATGGTAACTGAAAATAATGTACTATTGGCCCTTTCCCTCGAATCATTAAATAAGTGACCTCGCTATTGGTTGATGCCCATCAATTTCTTACAAATTTATCTTTTACAAGTGTTGTTTTCAGAAACTACTTTAAAAGTCTATTATTGTACCAATTTATTAACAGGGAGATGCCTTATCTCCAAATAATTATCGACCTATTATCGTCTTGTCGGAATTTTCTCGGATATATGATTTCATAGTAAACTTACTATTATCAGTAATCTATACAATTTAATAAATGATAATCAATTCGGATTTATAGAGGGAAGTGGAGTAGAGTCTGACCTGGGAAACTTTTTAGTTAATAACGAAATAGCTATTGCTATCTTATTGGACCTTCAAAAAGCCTTCGATAGGGTAAACATCAGTGTGTCAGAATTTATAGCCCGGTGTACCTAGTAACAAAGACCATACCTCCGGAGGTCTATCACAATAGTGCTTTACGCCAGCGTCCACTTAGCCCGGACAGGTGACAAATCCGGCATGGGTAAACATCAATCGCCTATTAGTGAACTCTATAAACGGCAAAAGCTTGACACTTTACGCCGACGATACCTCAGTGCTAGAGGGAGAGAACAGTTTAAACCACCTTATTGGAAATTTAAATCTGAAAATTATCAAAATTGACCAATAGTTAACGGTTAATTAACTCGGGCCAGTGGCGTAGCTGAGAACTTAGAGGCCCCCCGCAAAAATCTCTATGAGGCCCCCTTTTTAATTTTTTTATGGTTAGCTCGAGGCCCCCCCGCACCGCGGGTCCGGCAGACCATCAGCTACGCCACTGACTCGGGCTTAATGTCGAAAAGACGGTCTATATGGTATTAGCAGCCCAAAATAGTAATTTATGATTGTAACGTACCATTAACGTTTAGTGATTTTACTCTAAAACATGTGCCATCTTATAAATACCTCGGTCTTCAGTTTGACCCTCTACTTAAATGGATAAACCATATCGATATCTTGGCGAAATGTTTTTCGTATTGCAACTATACCCTTAATAGACTCCGCAAAATTTTTAATACACGTTTACGTCCGTGCTCTTTTTTTCGCGGAAGTTACTTAATTTCCATTTGGGGTAACACCCCAATCAACAATTTAAGTGAATTAATTGGTTATTTTGCAAGCTAATATTGGTTATTTTGCATGCATACATTGGTTATTTTGTGTGCATGAATTGGTTAATTTGCATTCATTGTTTGTTTTGGGTGCACTAATTGGTTGTTTTGCGCGCATTTATTGTTTATTTTAGGCAATGCAAAGGTACACATTTCACGATTAACCTTCTTAATGTTGTAGGTATAATATCGTTTTTGGGATATATTTCATTTTTTGTGTTTTATATTTATTAATAATTGGTTCGATTGACAAGCTATCGGAACCATCACTTCACTATTTCGTAGTTCCATTTATATTTATTTATTTCAACTGTTCACTAAATCTGCTGTCATTTTCTGTTTTCGTTTTGAAAAGGAAGTATTCCAGTGGTTCTGTAGTCTTCCTTTTAATTATTGGTAAGTGTGCAATCTACATGTTAATTTTGTGACAACTCGTTATTTATTAGTAATGTAACCAACAGTTGGTCTGTCATGAGGTACAGGTATCTTCAATTTAAATATTCTTGTAATATAGTTACTCCAAAACCTCTTGCTAACGCTTCCTTCTCCAGAGGTTATTGCTTTTTCAAATGTTAATTACCAAATAAAACGCTTCGCATGATAGACATACATTTATAAGATATATCAAAACAGACTAGGGCTCGGAATCGGATATCCATTATCATGTGTTATACATATTTTCGTTGATAAATTATTAACGAATAGTTGGTTTTAAAAAACTAAACCGCTATCTTTAACTTTGGTTACACGAAATCGGATAAAGTTTGATTAATGTTATATTTTTGGTTTTCTATTTGTAAACATTATCTTTTTGGATAAACGTTAATTGCTTTATTTTGTCTATAGATAAGACGTTTTTGCGTTTGACCAATAGATACACTTTAAGAGTAAAGAATTGAATCGTATAATTTATTAATCTATCCAAATTAATGGCTATCAAAATAATATCTTATTTATAAGATAAGTCTATTTCCTATTAAAGTCATATATTATACGTTTGAACATCGTATATTTAAAATAAAGGCGCAGCCATATCCGTTTGAAAAGTTTAAACATTTTTCGGCATGTTCGTGAATAGAATCCGAAGTTATATATATCCATGCGCTATTACGACTACCTCACTTGAAATACCGTAGGATATACTGTAGCCTATAAGAATACAACAAATATTATTTGGAATTGTTTTAAATTTGCAACCAATTTTACCACCTCTCCCACCAATTTAACAAAGCTAAAAGGGGCTTCGGTACATTTTTGGAGCTGGGTGGAGGAGAAGAAGGTGGAAGGACATGGAGAAATCGTTCAGGGACGAACCTGTGAGGCGCAAATTAGGAATCGCCCTCAACTTTCTCGAAGATCACAAAACTTTGTAGAAATGGCGAAATTTTCTAGGTCTCTGACTAACACAGTGCCGTATTTTGGATATATTTTCAATTGGTTTTGATCCTTAAAACCACTCTACGTTACTCACTCTCGTACACAGACGTAAACGCATCTATAAATACACAAGTCTATCAGTACACCGCTCCCACAAAATTTAATTTCCGTACAACTAAGATCCCGTAGTAAATTGAATGCAATTTAATGAACTATATTAATTATTGCTTAAAATTAAAATTGTTTTACAAATTAAAAAAATAATATTTAAAACGAAAGGGCCCCTAGTTTGTGAAAATGACATGGGTCCCGTGGAGTCTGCGTATCCTCAGATACGCCACTGGAACGTCAATCAATTAGGAATATCAAAACCTAACTCTAATTTTTAATAATTTTGAACCTAAGAAGAAGTTGGTCATTTGTTCATTTTAATGGAACGCAATTCGAATTTGATCGAATTTCAAGCAAGTGTCAGCTTTAGTGTAGTGGCGTTCTGGCTCGACAGATGACGACACCATGCAAATTTAAACAAGTTGGTTAAGCATATTACCCAGCATAATTAACCTATATGGCGTGGCCCAAAAGCTTATAACGGGGTTCCAATATTTTCCAAAGGTTAAATCTTGTTTTAGTGCAGGCAGCCGAGATAAGACGGTTAAAGGGTAGATCCTGTGGGTGGTCCACTTTGTTAGTTTTTTGTTATTTATTTACGGGTATTATTAACGACCTATATATAGTTGTGTTAATTCAAAAACGATAATTTAACGTTTATTGCTTTAAGAGCTGGCGGTTAGTCAAGTGGCTCTCTGTGCTTTGTTGATGGTAAGGTTTTTGCTTCTTGTAAATATATTTGGTGTGGATATTTGGATATCTACGATTTCTAACGCAGTCAATGATTTCCTGGGTGTGCGACTCATTATATGATATTGGAAATTGGACGGCATTGGTCTTTTTCATGCGGTATGTGTCACAACGTCAACTGGAAGTCTACGAGTGTTGAAATAAAATGAGCGTTAAAGATGCGGCAAGTATTTCGTAAGCGAGAAAAATTCAATTACCATCTGTAGATATTTCTTTCATTAAAATTTGCTTATTATTATATTCAACTGATAAACATGTACTGTAAAAAGGGTTAAATTCAATTGTGCATTGTTTTAGTAAGTCTAACTCGCTGTTGTAACTACTTAATTTATAATATTCTGAATAAATTAAACTCGATTGTTTCGTCTCAATTATTTAAATTAAAATAAAAATTTTATACCGGGCAGGGTTCGAACCGAGAATACGTTTTTCGTAAATAACTCTGAATTGCGGAGATATCTTTGGGGGTCGTGTCGAGAAATTAATACCACTAGGGACCATTCTTCCGAGGAGAGGTATATTTTGGCTTGCCAACTTGTTACCTCTCCGAGAGGACTTTGTACTTTAGGAGAGGTTACACAACAACCGTGTCAGTCTGTCTGTGGAACTGTCTGTCAGGCCTGCGAACGCGTTCGCATTTTCGGGGCAGAGGTTAATTGCGCAGTTGCTAGGACCACCGTGCGACGGTAAGCGTTAACGGATTAATTTGAGGTTGGGTTTGGTTTCGATGGTGTTTTTTCGTTAACGCCCACCGTCGTGACGGTTTTAACTCAGTTTGATTGGGTATTTCTTTATTGTAATGTTTACGTGTAGGGTGTGAATGTTGTGTTTATGCTATGACGGTCGTGTTGGTACGGGCGTTATCTCTTCAACTTCTTCTTATTGAATGTATCAATTTGCGATTTAATGGCGCCGGTCGGGAATCGAACCCGGGTCTGCTGCGTGCAAGAGATTTACTCTAGCCACTGAGCCACCGACGTTTGTTAACCTACGGTGTTTTTCTAAAAAACAGCTTTGGCGAATGTCCTTTATGAAGTTCAAATCCCGCTCGATACGATCGCAAATTGACACTAAGACGAATATCGTGAACAATTGGTGGAAACCCTGCCATTGGATGTTGAGAGGTTGCTAAAACACTCAGCACTCGATCCGTCCCAAAAGTCAAAAATAAGAAGTTGGAGAAAAAACGCGCATGCATACAAAACACAAACACCACAAACACAACTGTCATAACCCAAACTCAACATTACAAAAAAATATCCAATCAAACTGAGTTAAAACTGCCGTGACGGTGAGCGTTAACGAAAAGCTACAACCAAACTCATCCGTAAACGCTTACCGTCACACGGTGGTTTTGCCAACCTTTAAACTGCTAAAACGGTTATCCGACTGCGTACGCAATGAGCCAAGAAACTGCGTAAGCAGTGATTACCCTTTGCCCCGAAAATGCGAACGCGTTCTCAGGCCTGACAGACAGACAGACACGGTGGTTGTATAAACCCTCCAAGGGGACTTTGTCCCCTCGGATAGGTAAAAATTAAGTTTTTAATTTTATTAAAAGATTTTTTATTTTACGAAGTTTTTCTTTTTAATCAAACATTTATTAATTATTATTTTTTTTTCAGAACGTCTAAAAAATGTTGCTATATCTTTCTCACTAGCTCTTTTCATTTTAATTCACATAAAATTTTACTAGCTATCTGTTTTTTGTCAACTTGTTTAAACCGTAGTGACTTTCTGACCGTTTCGGACAAAGACTATATATATACTTCGCTTTCTAGACAGGCGTGTTCCTAGGAAAAACCCGTTAACACCTCTGTAGCACTGTAAAAGCTGGGGTAATATTTTGACCCGCGGCTAGAGCCGTCACTAGTAACACAGCTCAAGCTAGGGGAAAATTTTGATCAGCGTCGAGATGGAGCCACAATCGGTATGCAAGTTGAGCCATAGAACACGCCTGTCTAGTAAGCGAAGCGTATATATAGTCTTTGGTTTCGGACGTCTGACGACAGTCTGTCAGTGCTATCTGCTTATGCTTTCTTGTTTGGTGAAGTGCCGCAAGCCTCAAGAAGATGGTTTATAAAATTATAGCAGTTTACACTTTACTAATAAGCAATAAGCAACCAGTGGCGCAGTTTAGGGTTCGGGGCCCGTAAAAGGTTTTTCAAGGGGGACACTAACCTGTATCGCCATCTACAGTTTGAGTTAACACGTACCTCCATCTTAGTTAGATAAACGCTTAAAAACGAATTTATACGAGACATACAATATCAGTTCTGGTCTTAAGATTTGTGAGGCCACATGTTAAGTCACCTCGCAAAGCCTAAGTTAAAGAAATAACATAAATTATGACAATCATCGTCTGGAGGATTTAAAGCAAAGATTCTGGTAGAACTTCTTAGTCTGGAGTTCAGACTCCCAAGTTCGAATAGAAACACGATCTCGATGACTCATTGTAAATTAATTATGATGGCGGTAACATTTATTTCAAACACTTTGTTTTAGCTAGGGCTTCCATCATATCCTGCATTCTGTATAAAGGCCAGCAATAAAAATCCAACGGTAGGCCCACCTTCGCCTTTTGGTTGATGATCAGTCCGGTGAAGGATTTCTGGCTTTACAGGGATTTATAATACAGGGAAACCTAGTTTGCTTTTAATATCTAATATACTCGAAATCCAAGTAAAGGCAGAAATTGTTCACAGTTCTGATGAGCCACGAAACCGGTCCACTGTTTTGAGATTGAAAAAATCCGGATTTTAAGGTGGATTTTTTAAGGGGCTTTATGCGGTTAAATCAGGGTGGTTTTAACAGTATTGGATAGTTCTCTGCCATCCCTGCATTGCACTGATCAAAATAGTGGTTTAAAATGGGTTTAAAATTGTTTTATATATTTTTGAAAACTACGAATGGTTTACTTTTAAATGTTTAATAGCTCGAAAATGGTTTCGTAATATATTAGACCATTTACTTATTTATTCCATTTAATCGAGTGATCTTTTATATTCTTAATATCGAACGTTTATAAACCATTATTTTAATGGTGTATTTTCAAACAAGCAAAGTAATTATTACCAAAAGTGAGGTGAAAAATATGATATGTCCAAACTTTCAGTTTTATAGAGATTTATCATGTTTTATGTAAAAACAGGCCAATTGAATAACTTTGGCCAAAGACAAGATTTACTATAATAAGTATAATTTGTTATAGTTCTATTCGCTTATAGTTGTTATTGTTTAGATGTTATCTTCATCATCAACAATATAAATCATCCAAAAAATGACACATCTGAGCTCCATTTATTAGTCGAAACTTAACTAACCGTGGCGCCACCTGGCGTGTATTGGCAAAACTAAATAGCCGTGGGAAAACGAATGGTAGCCAATGAAAATAGAAAAAAGATAAGTAACAATAAATAAGTCAGAGCAATTTCCAGTGTTCTCAGAGCGACCAAATTAAAAGAAAACGGGACTTTTTAATGGAGTCTCTCATTTAATAGCTCTGAAAGTTACTGTGACGTCAGCAGATATCAGCGCCCCTATCGAGAGCGCTCTCAGTCTGGGGGAAAATTTAATAATGGATTCCAAATTATGCCACCTCTGGTTTTTGAACTGATCTAAAAGTAATTTGGCCGAGAGCTCCAAAGTTTTTACACTGTTTTCTCTCTAGGATAAAGTTACACAAGAGTAATTTCCTATACAGGGTGTCCTTCTTTTGGAATTTTCAGAAAACTCGTGAAATTTTTCACCATTTTGAAATTTTAATTTTTTGAATGAAAGGTGGTAGACGAAAATTTTCAATTAACAAGTTGTAGAGCTTACTCGAAAACCTGTAATGAAGGGATGTACATGCGAAGTACTGAAGGAATGAATGTAAATTGATAGACTGGAATTCAGTGGTAGAAATAAGTAAATAACCACTCATTTGTTAAGTGTTATCGGTACACAAGAAAGGATCAACACACACTCAGTTTTTAGTAATGTTTAAATTCATAATTAACTCTACTTTTTTCGTCGCGAACCCATTTTACCCAACAGTTTCACCACTGGCTTCAAAAAAATTAAATAATCCACGTGGATGGATTTGAGAAAATTGTGGGGGGGGGGGGGCTTCATAATGAGCAAATTTATAACGTAATTGTTACCTCCCATGCTTTTGTTATAATTTTATTTATAGTTATACCAATTATAATAGGCATTTTTGGAAACTGGTTAGCAGAGATGGGCATTATTCGAATAAAATTTCATATAGATAATTTAATAAATAAAAAATATACGATCCATTTTATTCGACGGATAAACAGCCTAAAATATTTTCCGAACGTTTATTCGTTAAATAACAAAAAAAAAAATAAAAACGTATTTCGTAAATAATCTTCTTCGGAATATTTTCTAAATATTATCTTAGAAATATTTTTGGCGATTATTTATCGAAAATATATCCGACAAATATCAGTAAATTTTTTTTATAAAATATTTCAAATTGCTTTATTTTATAGAGTAAAACAAGACGTACGACGGTCAGAATACACACAATCCTTCTAATGTGTTAAGTTGGTTTGAGCTATTCACAGCAACCTGCAACGCCGGTATCACAACCAAAATATATCTACGGTCACACAAATATACATATTTACACTTATTTGTTACTTCTAGCCATACTTTGAAAGCATCGAAGATTCTTTCGATCAGTGTCACTCTTATTTTTTACTTCTGATCACACTTATTTGTTACTACTAGTCAGCCGTTGAGTGTCACACTTATTTCTTCGGATTATACGACAAAGACTAGTTCAATTAGTTTCATACTTATTTGTTACTTCTGGTCATACATTGAAAGCGTGACCCACTCTGAACGGCCTTGAAAAACGCTAGAGGGAAACGGGCGCGTAGAACTCTAAAAACACGCGGATTGACAATGTTGGAAATTGCTGGGCTCCGTATAGAGTAGTATCGGTCTGTAGCTTTGGGCTATGGCCGCCATTTTGAGGGCAATTTTTTATCTATAGGATAAAGCATGGATGACGTCGACATACGTCACGCCGATATTACTCTATACGCTGCTCAAAAAACATATTTGCAACTCTAGGTCATATGTAAACCACAGCTATTCAAAAATTTTACTTTCATGAAAATCGAACTTAAATTAAGGAACGTTATGCCGACTTTCAAGCGGAAATATAAGTGTCTCGCTTATTTGTTACTTTTGGTCATATTAGAACGGCCTCCGATAAGTGGCACACTTATTTGCTACTTCAAATCATACGCGGTAAGCATCGCGTAATACTTCGATAAGTGTTACACTTATTTGTTACTTCAGGTCATACGTTGTGAGAACGGCCTCCGATAAGTGTCAAACTTATTTGTTACTTCAGGTCACACGTTGTAAGCATCGCGTATTACTCCGATAAGTGTCACACTTATTTGTTACTTCAGGGCACACGTTGTAAGCATCGCATATTACTCCGATAAGTGTCACACTTATTTGTTACTTTTGGTCATATTAGAATGGCCTCCGATAAGTGTCACACTTATTTGTTACTTTGGGTCATTTTAGAACGGCCTCCGATAAGTGTCAAACTTATTTGTTACTTCAGGTCACACGTTGTAAGCATCGCGTATTACTCCGATAAGTGTCACACTTATTTGTTACTTTGGGTCATTTTAGAACGGCCTTGGGAAATTCCAGAGATAAATTCGCGTAAAGTCTCTATAACCACGCGTAGTGCTCGGAATTACGAACAAGATGAATATAGATACACCGTATAAATTTCGATAATTTGTTTATTGGATAAGCATCCATGAATAAAGTGCACCTACCTTTAACTTTGGATTATCAAACAAATGAATAACGGATAAACGCTTTATCCATTGACGAAACAAATATTATCCAATTTATTCGTTTAGATAAGAGCTCATGACATGTTAATAATGCGTAAAATGACTACGGGGGGTTATCTACAGAAACGTATTTACGTATAAAGAACGTGGCGTATAAATAATTTTTTTATCCCAAAAAAATTCCTAGCTGCAAAATAAATTATCTATCAGATAAGTCTATTTTATTATTTATTAACATTTTTTATCTATTGAACATACATATTTTTTACCATTGTTAAGTTACTATCTATTAAATAATGTTTACTTCATTGTTATTTATGGGTATTGCAAGATTATCCACGGATAAAGAACAAAGGTCTCTCATTCTTCCTTTTTTCGATTCAAGTTGCCAGTTGCAAAATTTTCCCGCCAGATTTGGCTACTTTTAAAAGTATATGCGAAAAATACATTGTTGGTCCTTGGATAAGAGACGTAATTTTGGTGTGTGAGGAATTGTAACTTTTGAAATTTAATTGCTCTTAAACTTTTTCAATAAGTTAATTACGAGAGTCATTGGGTGAGTTTTATAACTCATATGAAGCGAAGATTTACGACCCTTACGTAAAAACGTAGTCTGGTCCGTGACCCGTCGTCTCACCCGCACTCGTCTATGGTTAAGGGTAGAGGACGGCACAGAACACGTTTTGACGTTGGGGAAATGGGTCTTAAAAATGACTTCTTAATGGTAGGAAATATTTAATCCGCTGACTTTCGGAATCGTTTTCTTCGTCAAAAGCTAGCGTAGGGCCCATGGGTTGCCAACTTACTAGGGTTGCCGCGGTTCGGTTCCGGTTCTTAAAGGATTTTGGCTTAATCCCACATATTTGGAAGTAACATAGAACACGCGGCGAAATGAAAACCAATAGTTTGGACAAAACGAAATTAAGTGATATATAAATACAACGGATTTTTCTTTCAATTGAGACAATAAACATAATAGTCCTTGTCACTTGTCACTGTTGTCAGTGCTTTATGTATTCTTTTTCGTGGCTTTTTCATAAGCAATAGTATTAGAAAAGTTTTCGTTTCGGCCCCCTAAAAGCAAAATCCCCTCAGTCGCGGAGTTTGGTGTACCGTAGCTACGCCACTGCATGTAGGCAATCGCGAAGTCTGCCATTTTAAGTGCTTTAATCATAGTACAATTCTTTTCATTCACCACTTGGCGTTGTTCACTATCAAGTAAATACTTACTTCTGTTGATTTAGAATCATTGAAGTGTTCCGGATGCTTCTTTCGAATGTGATATTATAAATTCCCAGTGCTAAAGCCCGATTTTGCTCCCTCGCTATATGGCGTGCTTCGCGTAGTTAAAAAAAGGTTTTTAGCTTTTCTCAATATATTACCACTTAAGAGAAAGTCTTATCAAAAGTTAATTATATTTATCACTCTATTCTTATTGAAGAAATTAATTTACACCGGTCGACTCTCGTCTTGAGGCAGATTTCAATGGGTCTAAGTCCACACGTGACCACCAACCCTTTGGAAACATACACCGTGACCTTCATAGTTTAAAAACTTTTGCGTGTATTCTTTGGGGTTTATTCGTGAGCCGTGGGCTTTGAGCGATAATTCCAAGCGGACCTCTAGTAGACGCCCTATGGGCACAGTCTTTATTGCGTATCTTCAAAAATCTGACAAGATTCGCTGATGATGTTTTCTCTATTCCTATAGTTCAAAGTGTACGGTTTAGCCAATGCCCAAAATGTGGATCCCGGGGTCCAGAATAATAAAGTTACTGCGTAGCTGCTACTATAGACACTGCTATAAAATACTACTTATGTGATTATTTACTTTTGTGTATATAGAGGCAAAAGGTTTGGCCTGATTTTACACAAGTCAGGGACGCTCAAAAAGGTTTATCTGGCAAATTTTCTAACCTAGTTGTTTGGCTATAGTTGGTGAATTTTAGATTCAAATCCTACTCATTTCACGGTTTTATACAAACCATAGTGAATTAACTATACAGGGTGTTACGGATTAGAGTACCGAAACTTTCTATATGCATTATATGGGTCTCTATGAGTAAAAAATGTCAAATAAACATGTGTCCTAAAGTGCTTCATTTCAGAGATATGGGCTACCAAAAAACTACCCAAAAAAACCGGACACAGCCTTAAATCTGGCAAATAATATTCTTCCTTGAACCAAATTGTTTTCATTAAACTATCAATTGTTTTTTAACCGTGGGGCGAGAAACTTTAATAACAAGTGGCAAAAGTTCATTAATGTCCTTTTAGAAGTAAAATGAGTTTGAAGACAAATACAAGCCATTTTAATTTATTGTTATAGGTGGGGTGGCGGAGTGGTTAGCACTTTCGCCTCACAGCACGAGGAGCCGGGTTCGATCCCAGCTTGTGGCACTGGGTGAAAACTTGGAACAACTCCTTCCGCGTTGAGTTTGCAAGTTCTCTCCCCACTGGTTTATGGGGTTTTCCCCCGAGTTCTTCGGTTTCCCCTTCCATAAAAACTTGTCTAGGTTAACGGTAATAGTTAGTGTAGGGAGCTGTTGGCTCGATCTCGTGGCATGCAGGGCTTGCCACCACCCTTCTACGCATTGTAACCCGGCCACCTGAATTAAGTCGCATGATGACTTAGGCCTAAGGTGGTGCCTTGGGTATTAGCCAAGCTGATTATTTGTTACTCATAGAGACCCATAGAATGCATAGGTACTCTTACCCGTAACAACCTGTATATCTTTGATTATGTGAAAAGATCAGTTAGCAGGTCAGCCGCCAAACCGTGCGTTGATATTTTGTGTCCCATGTACAAAACTTCCTCCTGCGCCACACGCACCTTGGTTCTATTAAATTTTAAATTGATTTTCTGTGCTCTTTTCAATAGAGATTCTAAATTTTGGTTATGATCAGTCATGGCCTCTTCAAGTGTATCCCCACAGCCGTATACCAGGATGTCATCAGCATTGTCCTCGACTCCCTTTAGACCATCTAGCAATTCCAACAGCCTTCTTTGTAACTCCTCTGGGGCGGACGAGATACCGAATGGCAGCCGACAATATCGGTATATCCCAAATGGAGTCCAGATGGTGGTTAAATGGGAGCTTTCCTCTGACAATTTTACCTTATAAAGCCCTTGTTTGGCATCCAATACTGTGAATACTTTGGCTTTTCCTATTTAATGGAGTACACTATCTATTGTCGATAACTGATATTTTGGAAATTTTATAGCTTTATTTAGATACTTTGGATCGATGCAGAGTCTTATCTTGTTTTTCTTATGTAGTATAAGCAAAGAGCTAATGCAATTAGTCGGTCGTGTTACCCGTTGAATAATTTCTTGTTTTTCCATTTCGTGAAGTTTCGCTTTTAATGGCTCCATTAGTGCAACGGGGACTCTGCGTGGTGTATGTTTTACGTAGAGCACCTTTGGATCTACTTCAATATGGTATTCGCCAGGCAATAATCCAATACCGTGAAACGTCTCTGGGTATTTATCCAAATAATCGGATAAAACAAATAGATTAACCGATTCAATTTTCATTTGAAAAATCAAAGTACACATTACAAAAACGAATTAGATAAAGTTTTTTTATTTTTAACTGAAAGGATATGTCTACTTTATTTATAGGATAATTTATCCAACGAGCAATATTTTTTAAAGATAGACCTCCTAATTAGATAAGCTTAGTCGATGTTCATTTAGATTTATCCATGGATAATGGAATTATGAACGTTTTATAGATAAGAGGGGTCAGAGGTGAAACGTATAAAATTACACGTTTCGATATAATTTTTCTTTTATCTGATTTGGTAGATAATAAAAAGGTATATTTTCATGAAAATGGATAAACCCATGAATATTTAAATAGACCTTATCTAATGGATAAAAATTACACGAATTCCGAGCACTAACCACGCGTATTTCCAATGTTGGAGTTGATGGGGGTACTTAAACGCTGTCCAAAAAACCTTACTAAGAATTAAAATTAAGCAACGAAATTGCAATTCTAGGTTATACGGAAACCACAGCTATTCAAAAATATAACTTTCATGAAAGTCGGACTTAAATTAAGGAACGTTATGTCGACTTTCAGCCGGAAATATAAAACCACGAACATTGGGTTCCGGTAAATAACCCCGAAAACTATACTTAAATTTAATATTTACTGATTTAACCGACGTTGTAGTTCAACTTAATCCTAACCTATCCAATAATATTTTTTTTAACGTTACTGGACTTAATTTTTAACAAAATATCAACCACACAAAGCCAAACTACCGAAAACGGTAAATTGGGCAAATGCCCAACTTCTTGGGCTTCGATTTAAAAAATTTGTGATTGGCTATCAATGGCAATGCATTTACATTCGAACGAGATATCATTGACTGCTTCTACTGACACAGCGGCTCCTCTGTATATTCCGCCCCCAGACACTTTGACCATCCGTCGCCGTTGCTTCTCGGCGTTGCTACGTCTGTGGCAGCGGGACTGGGCAGACGCTCCAACGGGCCGGGTTCTCTTTTCCGTGCAGGATTTTCCGGCCCGCCCTAAGGTTTGGGATTGTCACTTGTCTCGGTTCCAGGAACGCCTCCTTTCTCTGGCTCGTGTTGATCGCTTTCCAGTTCCAGCGGTGTTGCACCGGTTCGGATTGCGCCCCTCCCCTCTTTGCCCGTTGTGCCGGGAACAAGGTGATCTGGCCCACTTTGCCTTTTCCTGCCCAGGTACAGCGGTTTCTCGCTTTCCGGGGGGTTGGCCTCCCCCCTTCCTTTGGAAACACCCTGACCTCTCTCTCTTCTCTTTCTCCGCTCTTCCGGATGGTAGCTCCCGCCCGGGATACTTCCGCCTGCTGTCGGGATTCTTGCAATCCCTTCAGCGCTTCTAACTTTGGTGCCGCTATAATAATAATTATTGTCTGTGACGTTTCTTTGTTGTGTTGGTGTCTAAGGCTCTAGCCGCCACCATATCGTGTGACTCTCAGACAAAAAAAGAGATATCATTGACTCTGCTAGCCTTAACCGTTGAAGAGGTATGCGTGACACGGCGCCATCGGCGGCATCGGCGGCAACGGCTACACTGTACGTGAGACTAATACACACAAATCCTTAGGATTGTGTGTAAAAACGAAAATGATAAGAATATCTTTATATTTAGTAAATAGCAGATAAGGCAGGTTAATGATTTTTCATTCAGTCGGATGACCGCCGTCGGTTTTTCGTTCTTTCGCGCGGCATCTACACCTTAGTAACAATGGCTCTTTCTACCGTCGACGTTAACTCTGAAGATATTCAGCCGCAGATGGAACTAACAGGCGACAATCTCCAAACTGCAACGTTTTGCTTAGCTGTGTTAGATGGAAGTTTTTTCGGGTAATTGAGGAACAAAGTGACGTTGAAAAAGTGGTGGCTGTTTGCGTCAAATGTGGGCCGAAAGACGTCGAAATTAGAGGAACTTGGAAATCTACATCGAATTTCAAATCGCACCTACGAAGGAAGCACGATTCTTCGGTATTGGAAGATTACGAAAACTACATAATGGCGAAACGTAAAAACTAGGGCTCGGTGTCGGTAAACTTTTAACCGTAACTAAGACACAAAACGAATTTTTTCGAAAAATATTTCTTTGAATAAAAATGTTGTTAATATTTTTCGATCAATTTTATTCGTATAATTTGATTAATACGTATATTTTTTTAAATAAAGTTATCTTTTGATGTATTTATTAGCAAATATGTTCAATAGTTTTTTTCTTAGTTAAACTATTATCCAATAATCTAAAATTCACCTAAGGTTTTTTTTCAACCAAAAAATTTAATTATTCTATCACTTTTTGGCCAAAACTTTATTTGATTATCTTCCGTGAGTTTTTCTTTATTTATAGTTGGTAATATTTAAAAAATTCATATTTATCAATTACCGGAAAAAAATCTTTAGACTTTTGGTTTCTTATCGTACTAAAAAAAAAACGATTTTTAAAACTTATGCTCAAGGTAGTTGAAATAAATATTTCACGTTTAATTGTTGCGATTAACCATGGCTGAAACGTATGGGGCGCCAAACCGGAAAAAACTAAATAACATTTCTAGAAATATTTTAACACTTCTAGGAATATTTTAACACTTCTAGTATAGGAATATTTTCAAACTCTAGGAATATTTTCAAACTCTAGGAATATTTTCAAACTCTAGGAATATTTTAACACTTCTAGGAATATTTTAACACTTCTAGTATAGGAATATTTTCAAACTCTAGGAATATTTTCAAACTCTAGGAATATTTTAACACTTCTAGGAATATTTTAACACTTCTAGTATAGGAATATTTTCAAACTCTAGGAATATTTTCAAACTCTAGGAATATTTTCAAACTCTAGGAATATTTTCAAACTCTAGGAATATTTTCAAACTCTAGGAATATTTTCAAACTCTAGGAATATTTTCAAACTCTAGGAATATTTTCAAACTCTAGGAATATTTTCAAACTCTAGGAATATTTTCAAACTCTAGGAATATTTTCAAACTCTAGGAATATTTTCAAACTCTAGGAATATTTTCAAACTCTATCAATTTTAAGAATCCTATATATTTTAATAGACTTTCTATAGATATTTTAAAGCGTTTCCTAGTTATTTTAAGAGAGACGTTTCCTACATATTTTACGGACATAGAATATTTTTCGGCAAAACGCGGGACAGAAAGCAGCGCTTGTAGTTTCCAATCGGAGAGTTGAGTGTGAACACTGTAAAGGCGGACTATGATGGTACTTGTACCGTTGATGGGATGGTTCTTGTACCGTTAATGGGGTGGTTCTTGTACCATTGATGGGATGGTACTTGTACCATTGATGGGATGGTACTTGTACCATTGATGGGATGGTTCTTGTACCGTTGATGGGATGGTTCTTGTACCGTTAATGGGGTGGTTCTTGTACCATTGATGGGATGGTTCTTGTACCATTGATGGGATGGTTCTTGTACCGTTGATGGGATGGTTCTTGTACCGTTAATGGGGTGGTTCTTGTACCGTTAATGGGGTGGTACTTGTACCGTTAATGGGGTGGTACTTGTACCATAGATGGGATGGTACTTGTACCATTGATGGGATGGTTCTTGTACCGTTAATGGGGTGGTTCTTGTACCATTGATGGGATGGTACTTGTACCATTGATGGGATGGTTCTTGTACCGTTGATGGGATGGTTCTTGTACCGTTAATGGGGTGGTTCTTGTACCATTGATGGGATGGTTCTTGTACCGTTAATGGGGTGGTTCTTGTACCATTGATGGGATGGTTCTTGTACCGTTGATGGGATGGTTCTTGTACCGTTAATGGGGTGGTTCTTGTAACATTGATGGGATGGTACTTGTACCATTGATGGGATGGTTCTTGTACCGTTAATGGGGTTGTTCTTGTACCATTGATGGGATGGTACTTGTACCATTGATGGGATGATACTTGTACCATTGATGGGATGGTTCTTGTACCACTGATGGGATGGTTCTTGTACCGTTAATGGGGTGGTTCTTGTACCATTGATGGGATGGTACTTGTACCATTGATGGGATGGTTCTTGTACCGTTAATGGGGTGGTTCTTGTACCATTGATGGGATGGTACTTGTACCATTGATGGGATGGTACTTGTACCATTGATGGGATGGTTCTTTTACCATTGATGGGATGGTTCTTTTACCATTGATGGGATGGTTCTTGTACCGTTGATGGGATGGTTCTTGTACCATTGATGGGATGATATTTGTACCATTGATGGGATGGATCTTGTACCATTGCAGGGATGGTTCTTGTACCGTTGATGGAGAGGTACTTGTACCGTTGATGATAAGCCTCCACTGAAAGATCTAGTGTCCGAATCTGCATCCTTCAATAAGCGATCTGATTTACGGGTATCCTCTGGAAAACCTGGTCTCCTAATTCCTAATTGAACTCGGATGCTTGAGCTCTACGTGTTCTCGCCTCAAGAAAATTTATGGTCAACGGTACAAGTACCACTCCATCAACGGTACAAGTACCATCCCATCATAGCTAGCCTTTACAGTGTTCACACTCAACTCTCCGATTGGAAACTACAAGCGCTGCTTTCTCTCCCGCGTTTTGCCGAAAAATATATTATGTCCGTAAAATATGTAGGAAACGTCTCTCTTAAAATAACTAGGAAACGCTTTAAAATATATAGGATTTTTAAAATTGATAGGTAATTTTAAAATATTCCTAGAGTTTGAAATATTCCTAGAAGTTTGAAAATATTCCTAGAATTGTTAAAATATTCCTAGAAATGGTATTTAGTTTTTCCGGTTTGGCGCCCCATATATAAGCCAATAAATAATATAACAATAATTACCAGCGGCAACTTTTAGGAGTGTATACAGTAGCGTAACTAGGAACTCCGGGGCCCCCCTTGAAAAACGACTCGGGGCCCTTTTAAAAAGCATCAATTTCAATCATAAACGTTTGGGGGCCCCCTAGTTCTCGCCCCCCCCCCCGCGCCGCGAGGTCTGCGGGGGCGCTATTTACGCCACTGACGAGGAGACGACCCGAGGTGGTTCTCACCGATTTGGTTCAAAGTTGGAGGATTGTTAGACCTAGATGTAACATGAAACCCGTTAAAGGGAAAAGTTACGCTGGGCTTCCGTTTTGCCATGGCAACCAAAAATGTTTTTGACAACATAAAACGAGAAAAAGTCTATGAAAAATAACATGCGAAAATTACAAATTCTAAGGGTCCCCCCTTTGCAAAACTCCAATAATTAAAAAAAATATTTTTAAAAAAATTGTAAATTTTACATTTTTGGATTACTTTGGACAAATAGGGGGGAATACAAACCATTTAGGGTGAGCTCGAGCTAATTTGAATAAATAAGTCGAAATTTTAGGTATAATACAAAATATTTGTAAAACTTATGCCGTGATAACTGCCATATATTTTCGCCGATAAATCTTAAAATTTCTACATTACATTATCTGAACGATGTATACAGATTTTTAGATTTCGATAGAAAAACGACGCCATTTTATAAAATGGCGGATACAAATATAAATCATGGTGCAATAAGTTAGGTTATTTGTATTCAATTAACCTAAGATTTTCTACGTTACATTATCTGCCCGAATGAATTCGTACTATAGATTTTTATAGAAATCCGACACCATTTTGGAAAATGGCGGATATCAATAAAACTCATCGTGCGATAAGTTCCGTAAATATTCGTCGATTAATCAGAAATTTTCTACGTTTCATTATCTGCCCGAGTTAATTAGACCTATGGGTTTTCCAATAATAATCCGAAGCCATTTTGAAATATGGTGGATATAAATATTCCTTATGATGCGATAACTGCCGAAATTATTTGTTGATTTACGTGAAATTTTCTACATTACATTATAAATAAGCCCCTTACACTGTGATAGAAATATGACGCCATTTTACAAAATGGCAGATATCAATATTTCATAATGCGATAATAATTTCCCGAGTTACCAATAATTTCCCGAGTTACCAATAATTTCCCGAGTTACCAATAATTTCCCGAGTTACCAATAATTTCCAGAATTACCATTAGTTTCAAGAATTACCAATAATTTCCAGAATAACAAAATATTTCCCAAATTACCAATTATTTCCCAAATAACTAATAATTTTCCAAATTACAAATTATTTCCCAAATTATTAATAATTTTCCAAATTACCCAAAATTTCCGGAATTACAACCATTTTCTGCTTTACCAATAATTTCCCGAATTACCAATAATTCTACAATGCTAATTGAACTAATTTAATAATATTTCAATTTACCCAAATTATGCCTAAATTATATATTTAACCATAATTATTTTCTATTAATCCAATGATAAAAGAACTTACCCAATATTATTGGATTTTGCCGAAATGTATTAAAATTTACCCATTTTATATGAAGTTTCCTATAATTTTTTTAACAATAACAATACAGAATTTATCGCACCAAGGGTTACATTGATGTGCGTTATTTTGAAAAACGGACTATTTCTCTCAAAAGAAATAGGACTAATTTACTCGGTCAGAAATAGAAAATTTCAGAATAGTTGACGAATAATTACGGAACTTCTCAGACATGCGCCATTTTGCAAAATGACTTCGGAATTCTTTCAAAATAGAAAGGACTTTTTTATTCGATCATTTAATGAAACAGAAAAATTCTGATTTATCGTCGAATAATTACGGAACTTATATGAAATCCGCCATTTTCCAAAATGGCCTCGAATTTTATTAAAATTAATAGGATTATCTTTAATAGGTAATGTAAAGTAGAAAATTTCAAGTAATTGGACAAATAATTTCGGCAGTTATCGCATTATGAGATATTGATATCTGCCATTTTGTAAAATGGCGTTAGATTTCTATCACAATGTAAGGGGCTTATTTATTCGGTCAGATAATGTAATGTAGAAAATTTCACGTAAATCGACAAATAATTTCGGCAGTTATCGCATCGTAAGGTATATTTATATCCACCATATTTCAAAATGGCGTCGGATTATTATTGAAAAACCCATAGGTCTAATTAACTCGGGCAGATAATGAAACGTAGAAAATTTCTGATTAATCGACGAATATTTACGGAACTTATCGCACGATGAGTTTTATTGATATCCGCCATTTTCCAAAATGGTGTCGGATTACTATAAAAATCTATAGTACAAATTAATTCGGGCAGATAATGTAACGTAAAATCTTAAGTTAATCGGATATAAATTACCTAACTTATTGCACCATGATTTATATTTGTATCCGCCATTTTATAAAATGGCGTCGTTTTTCTATCGAAATCTAAAAATATGTTGACATCGTTCAGATAATGTAATTAAGAAATTTTAAGATTTATCGGCGAAAATATATGGCAGTTATCACGGCATAGGTTTTACAAATATTTTGTATTATATCTAAAATTTCGACCTATTTATTCAAATTAGCTCGAGCTCACCCTAAATGGTTTTTATTCCCCCCTATTTGTCCAAAGTAATCCAAAAATGTAAAATTTACAATTTTTTTTTAAATATTTTTTTTGAATTATTGGAGTTTAGAATTTGTAATTTTCGCATGTTATTTTTCATAGACTTTTTCTCATTTTATGTTGTCAAAAACATTTTTGGTTGCCATGGCAAAACGAAAGCCCAGCGTATTTTTTCCCTTTAACGGGTTTCATGTTACATCCAGGTCTAACAATCCTCCAACTTTGAACCAAATCGGTGAGAACCACCTCGGGTCGTCTCCTCGTGAGTGTATATCGTATAGCTTTGCTGTGTGCAACCGACACCTGTTTTCTTTGAAGGACTATGAAGAACTCCTTTCTACGTGTAACTTATTTGTCTACGACAACGTCTGCTACTGTTGACATTATCTATACGCACACTATGGAAGTTAAGCGTAGAAAAAATTAACTTGGGAGAAAATGAGTAAACTTGTAAGACTATAACTCCTATATTTATTCACCCTACACGTTTACTAGTCCTTACTTATGTTGTCTATTAAGGAAGTAAAATTTCCAAAGCTTACTAAAAGGATATTATTTCAGAAGTGGAGAAAGAAACGTAATTAGCCTTTTCAGTTTACATAGAGCCACATAGTGGCAAATGCGAGAAGCTCATGAAATGCTGGATTTTCGTCTGCTAAGGAGACGATTTTTCCATAAAGCGTCTGCTTAGCAGACGAAAATCCAGCAGTTTATGAGCTTCTTGCATTTGCCACTACGTGGCTCTATGTAAACTGAAAAGGCTGATTATTGAAAGTGCGATACTTGTACCCGGGTGCTTGTAAGGACTGGTCACTCAATCGCGTTGTGGGGGCATTGAGGACCAAAAATGCCCGTCTCACTGAAACGTCGCCCCGTATTTTAGTAAACTGCGCAAACGACACAGGTTATATTGCGCTCTGGCCAGATGTCTGTAGACTTCCGCGGCCCAGATAAGAAAGGGAATTTTATGACCAACTTTATCCATTTTGTTAAAATAATATGTATTTCACCGTTTCATTAGTCAGCATTGACACTTCAGTTTATTTCGTGATTTATCTATCCATCCTTATCGGAATTAAGTGTAAGATACTAGCAGCACCAGATGAAAACATAGTTATATTATTTGCTAAACCATGGTTTTTATTATAAAAAATAGTTAAAGTAGTTCACTATTATCCATGGGTAGACTAATACGAGTTTTTCATTAGTGTTTTATTACATTTTAGTCGGGGTACATCGCAACCGGAACAACAAATATGATTGATTAACGAAGAAATATGGTCTATATTTCCAGAAAAAAACTATTTGCTTTTTTTCGGTAAATATTTAATTCGTAAATATTTCGAAGAGTTATAATTTGATCTTATTTCTCTTAAAAAAACAAGTGTGTACAAATTTATTTAAATAAAAGTTCATATCGGCTTCATGATAAAAAAATACATTCGGGGAAAGTAAGGCGGCGGTGAATTTATTGCGATCAAGATAATGTTTTTTTTTCAAACTATATAATTAGTTGATAAACAAACTCGAGATTTTACCGTTAAATTATCTGGAAGTTTTCCGATTAATCATGGTTAACTGAATTTACCGGTTGAAACGATCAGAAAAATCCGAGCCCTAAAAATATCCGCCTTTTTTCACACGTGAGTGTAGACTGAACAAGGACATACAATTTAATTTTTGTAATATGGATCTTGTACTCGGTTTTTGTATAACAATATTATAGTATTAAGTTCAAACGATAATTAAAATTATATAACATCGTCAGTCAATTCAAGCGTACAAAATACCTCGTGCGACCTCGTGGCTGTCCCACAAAACAAGAACTAAATGATATGTGAGATATAAGCATTAATTGCAACATTTCTTGTACGCTATACGACTATTTTTCGTATTATCTTTAATCTTAATGTGAAACGAGCGAATCAAGTTTTAGAAATAAATTTAAAATTTACGTGACAAAATTGGACACAAAGTCTTTGAATGAGTTGCAAGCGCCGATTATTTGTCTCTTATTTGCAGTGGCGCAAAACTACTAAATTTAGCCCCTTCCCGACTTTATTTCCGAACGAAACTTTTTCATTATCAGTCATAATTTGGCCAGTGGCGGCTCAAGAAGGCTGGGTCCTTTTGGACCGTGCAGATGTTTTCACCGGTCCTTCGTTTTGCAAGTTTAATTGTTCTGATTTGCACCCCCTCCCTCAAGCTTTTCCGATGGCACCCCTAGCTACCCTGGTACTGAATTTGGCGCACCCCCAGCATCCGGAGCCCAGGGCGTCAATGCATCGTGCCACTGCGTATTTGACTTAACACATTCTATCTCTGGTGGCGATCCGCGCATTTATTTGTATAAGCTTATGGTAATAGATTAACACGAAGGAAAGATAAGGAGTGTCAGCTAACCTGTTCGTAAAGTCTGTAGGCCCAATCTTTGTCGCCCAGTGGAGGGCCTCCGGGCTTCAGAGGCCATGTATTTCTATCAAATAGTATAGTAAATATCGACTAAAACCCCGAAAAGAGGGGGGGGGGGGGGGTAGAGGGTCTTAGCTACGCCACTTGATCACCACTCGAAATATTGTACTTCCGCTTAAAAATGCCTGGAAGTTTTCAGTTCAATTCACGTTGACGCGCACAGGAAGTCTATTACCCAAACTATACCTGCGTTCATCTGATATTGACTACAAATAAATTAATGAAATTGGAGCTAGATCGATTGCTCAATTATTCTAGTTTAACGTAAATTGCTACATGTCTTGGGGTAACAACTTTAATTCGATAACGTTTAAGCTGCGCTCCGATTAAGCCGGAAGTCTGTGGTTTTTGTGTTTCTGGAACAAAATAAGAGATGGCCACCAAGACCGTAGCGACTTCGCACGTCAGTTAAGCTAACTTATCAAATATTTGGTTCTTTTAATCTTTTTTAATTCCCAAAGTGGGTTTTACTAGTAGAAGCGAAATTCTTAGCATAGTAGTTTTTGTTCTCGAGGGGAAAAAATTTGTTTAGGCCCTGTTTATCATAACAATTTATTTCTGCTATTATAAATAAAATGTGTAAAAACGAGCTTAATAACTCAATCTTGCCTTGTCGTGCCTAGTTTAGGGGATAAGGCTCAAAACGCACGTGTGAAAAGACCAATGACCACCCCTTTTTTTGTGTTTTGTAACTTTTAAATTCCAATACTTATATCGTATTAATTAAATTTCGTAGGAATCGTAAAATCAGTTTCGTTCTTTTATATTTTTAAATAATGTCAGCACTTTTTCCATTATATTTCACTAACCCCTAGACTAACGACCTAATTTAACTTCATTATTATATGCCGTATAAAAAGTTCTACAGTACTTTTTCATTTAGAGCTACGTGCTGTTTTGCATAGAGCAAGGTGCTGTTCCTTGTGAAGAAACGTTATGTTTCATTTAAAGCAAAATGCTGTTTGATGTGAAGCAACGTACCGTTTTATTTAAATCAACGTGCTGTGTCATATACAGCAACATCCGGTTTTATGAAACGCAACATCCTGTTTTATGAAAAGCAACATCCTGTTTTATGAAAAGCAACATTCTGTTTTATGAAAAGCAACATTCTGTTTTATGAAAAGCAACATCCTGTTTTATGAAAAGCAACATCCTGTTTTATGAAAAGCAACATTCTGTTTTATGAAAAGCAACATTCTGTTTTATGAAAAGCAACATCCTGTTTTATGAAAAGCAACATCCTGTTTTATGAAAAGCAACATTCTGTTTTATGAAAAGCAACATTCTGTTTTATGAAAAGCAACGTACTGTTTTATGAAAAGCAAAGTACTGTATGATAGAAGCAGCCAACTGTTAATCGTTTAGTAACTTAATGTTTCGATGATTGTGGGTTACTGATGTTTCGATATTAATATACTGTTATATTTGCCCCAAAAAACTGTTTATATCACAGCAATAAACAGCTTTCCCTAAAAACAGCAACATTCTGTGATATTTATTGTAAATTGAAGTAAAACGCGAAAAACAACTTCTTACTGTTTTAAATATTATTTCACTTTTAAATAGACAGTAATTACAGATACTTTTGAAACTAAATTGCTGTTATTACGAAAAACAGTACACTGTTGTTTACATTACTGATAAATGTTGTTATTTTCGAGAAACTGCAGCTAACTGTCGTTTAAACCGTAGAATTTGCAGTGTTTTTGACAGTATGTGACGAGAGTGTATGCATCATACACACTCAAAACTTACTGTTGAAAGAACAGCAAATACGGTTTATAATTTACAGCAAGGTGCAGTTGAAGTGGGTTAACAGCAGTTTGTCGTAAAATTTACAGCTTTCTGCTGTATTTTGAAGAAAACAGTAGCGACTGTAAAAATTTATATTCGTACTGTTTTTAAAATGAGAGTTATATTAAAATTAACAATATGAAACCGTGGTTGACGTTTTACTTCAAAAATGCGTAAAATTTACCACACTAGTATATAAAACCACTAATTATTATTTAGTTGTCAAAACATTTTTTTAAATCGCACAAGTTTCATTTTAGTTTTAAATATTATAATATCCGATAAAAATATTTTTATATACTCTTTTGTATAAGTAGCACCCCACCCAAATTCCCTTTATTAATTACAACCCTTGTTCATCGTGTGCTTAATAATTTGAACCCAAGTTAATAGTTTACTTTCCTTTGGTTTTCCGTATAACTCTAAACTACAAAGGTTCAAGCTCAACATGTTCAACTAGAGTTGTAGTCATTTTGGGTATTTTCGATAAAATTTTCTATTGGATTATGAAAATAGTTTGTCAAAGTTTTTGTTATAATAATTTTAATAATTGATAAAAAATTATATATATTTCTATGATGAATTGATTGATAAAATATTTGAAAAAGTTTAATGAAACCAATATGATAACGATTTGATCCGTAAAATTTAGGATGCAATTAAGGTTGTGAATAGGTTCTGTACTAAATATGTTTTATAACTAAAACTACGGCAAACACTGGAATTTTACAAACGTTGGATTTTACTGTAAAAACTGCATGCATTTACCGTATTAAATACGTCTGGAATGAAGGTTAAATAAACAGCAATACTCTGTAAATATAACTTTATCTTGCTGTATTTTTAAACAGCAGAGTGTCCAGTAAATTTAACAGGAAGCATGACAATAAAAAAACAATCAGAGTTGGTTGTGAATTTAACAGCATTCTGCTGACCGCAGCTTACTGTAAAATTTACAATAATATTTTTCTGTGTGTACTGTTTGTTGAATTCGTCAAGGATTTGAACCAACGTCACGTCTGTGTCTGGAACCATGCGAATGAGTTTATATACAAATAAAATAGACCTCTTTTAGGTTTGGTTAAAACAAAGCATATATAAAAAACTAGATTATCAAAACAAAACATAACAGATAGCAAGAGGTATATCGGTTGCGTGGCCAGTCCGATCTCCCTATTTAAACGGAAGTACGAGACGTTGAGGACCTGCGACAACGCATAATTGAAGGGTTTGACACAATTCGAAACACGCCAGAAATATTTGCCAGAATTCGCGAAGCATTCATTCGATGGTCACATGCATGTATTCGAGCTGGCGGTGGTCATATTGAACAATTCCTGTACTTGTTGTTAATTGTATCTTTAAATATAATTAATTGTATTAGTACCATGTGAATGTTTGGCTAAAAATTAAATTTAACACTAGGTTTCTGAATGGAATCGAGTAATTTAAATTAGTTTTGCATTACTAATATCATTATTAAACAAAACATACTTCTAACAGTTCACCAATAAACTTTTGACACTTGTTAATAATTTGATCGTTTCATCACTAAAAAACCAATGTTTGTAGAGGTTAACGGTAATAGTCAGTGTAAGGAGCTGTTGGCTCGTGTGACATGAATGTCTTGCCACCGCCCTCATACGCGTTGTAACCCGGCCACCTGAATTAATGGCCATAAAAGTTAATTGATGACTAAGGTGGTGTCTTGAGTATAAGCCTAGCTGATTATTTATTTATTTTTTACCATTTTAATGCAAACAATTTGGTTCCAGGCAGAATATCGTTCGTACATTTTTGCAATTTTAGTGGTTTTAGACGGTCATTTTTAGGAAACGAAGCACTGTAGGACCCATGTTCATAAGTCATTCTGGACTCATCTGTACCAAAGAACACCCCCTCGAGTTCACGACATGCGTATTCAAAGCACCCAATATAAGTTTACTTCTCGTCGGTCTAAGTGCCTTTCAACCGAGTATCGCAATTTGCCATATAACGCTAAAGCCTTTCATGACCTTCCATCGGTGTTTAGTCTAGGGCTGCTAGTTAATAGTGTTGACACTCCTTTCTCTTCGTTTTAAATACGGATAGATGTCATATCAAGTAGTAATTTCTACAAAGATTCCGTAGAAGGAAATAATTATTTCGACTGATAAAGATTTATATATCGCCATCTAGTGGGATCGTTAGCATTGTGTTTCTTGGTTTTAATTTTTGTAGTAGATAAAACATTGTATTCGTATCAAACATTGAAATATTATTCAAATATTTTATTTACAAGGGGAAACTGAACCAGATTTTATATTATATTTGGGATTTTTCGAAATTTTCATTTGGTATTTCTGGTTTGCATTATTATTGTTTCTTTTGCAAAATAACTATTTGATCATATTATTAAACAATGTTGAAGGTCAGCTGTCACTAAAAACCATCAATTACGACTAAAGTATTGCTGGTTCGAGTGAAATGAAATGACAGCAGGATTTGAATTTTTCCTAATTTTAAGTAAATGAAATCCCAATCTCCGTTTGAATTTCATATATATTAGAACTAGGTTTCGCATTAATTAAAATTAACTCCTAAAAACGGTACCTAATGTTATTTTTTTGGAATAAATCTGTCGCGGATTACGCTCTTTCAAGGCGCCTTTGTGTAACAATATTTTAAAATTATATTTTATTGCTTTGTAATTTTTAAGCTTCTCGATACGACGAGATCTTAGGCTCCTGCCTTATGCACCTGTTCAATTTTAGTAAATCGAATAAATTGCATCATTTAAAACAACATGTATAACAGACTGCTATGTAATATAGGTAGGGTGACGGAGTCGTTAGCATTTTCACCTCACAGCAAGAGGAGCTGGGTGAAAACTCTAAACAATTCCTTCCCACTAGTTTAAAGGACTTCCCCCGAGCTTTTCGGATTCCCCTTCCATGAAAACTTGTAGAGGTTAAAGGTAATAGTTAGTGTAGGGAGCTGTTGGCTCACGTGGCATGCAGGGCTTGTCACCACCTTCATACGTATTGTAACCCGGCCACCTGAATTATTGGCTTTAAAAGTCGCTTGTTGACTTAGGCCTATGGTGTTGCCTTGGGTATTAGCCTAGTGGATTATTTTATCTAATCTAGCAAATTATATGAACTAAAATAGCGTATATTTAAAATGTTTTTAACATTGTTAAAGGTTTTGCTTTACTAATGGGCAAAATTCACCCAGGTTTAAGATCTATCGTAAATAACACAGTGCGCGTTTTTATCACACACTGCCAACCATATAGATGGGTTTTTTATTCAATTTTATAGGCGCTATTTTCATTAATGCATAGGGTGGAGAATTTGTAAATTCCGCCGTGCACACTGCTTTTTACACGTAATATTTAAACTCTGAAATAATTTAAAAATTATTTAATGATTAAACGCTTATTTTCAAGTTAACTGATGATACCAGGGAAAGATTCGATAATCAACAACTCTTTATTAATAATCACAATAGTTCCATGAAAACTCGGGTTAAGCCAATATAGCATATCTTCAAACTTCCGAGGGGCTAGTTACTCCGCGTAATTGGTGTACTAGCCCGTTCTTTTGACTGTAATAATGAGGTTGCGCGTACTCTTAGTTCTGTACCTCTATCATTGTTGAGTACCCGAAATCGGTGTACAGGCCATCTGACAGTGCCCAGTGATTAGTCCCTCGTCAAACTCCCATCACTAATAAACGTGAATGATCTCTCACATCAAGTCAATCGAATTAAAGTGCATGTACTCCAACTAATATAAAAATATTATCAACGAGAAGGCGTCAACTCCTCCAAGCGCTGATATTAAGTCAACTATTTGCGTTCCCACAGTGTTCCCAAAGGATCGAGCCGATTTTGAACTTAGGTAATCTAACGGTATCATCTATAATGTAAGCTGAATATACTGAAAATAATCCCACGGCTGTGATCTTCTGCAAGTTCCAAGACGTTTGGCTGAATTTGGTCATACCAACAGCCAAATACCCCGAATGCAAATGAGCCTTTTCCAAACCTTATTATCCATCGTTAAAGCGTACTAGCTTATCCTCAAAAAAATACGTCAGATTTATTTCTTAAAATACAAGTGAAACCTTTGGAAGCATTTACAATGAATTACAGCGTGATTGATTTGCTCCGGCCATTAAGTCTTTATTGCTAACGCCTCCGGGGCCCTGACACACGCCTCGAGAAATACATTACTTTCAAAGTCCTTAGCTTATGACGTATCTCTCTAGGTTATCAACCATCACCTGTAGCAATTGACGCCTCCCTGACAGTGCCGATTTTTGGTTGAGCCGATTGTCCGACGGCGACCTTTTCGTAGCCAAAATACAGTCTGGAAACTACTCTTTTGAAAGGTACTAAGTCCACCCGAATTACAGTCGCGGAAACTGTTTTTTTTACCACAAAAAATGTACTTTCTGAGTTACATTTGGTAGGTATCCCGAAACAAATTAAATTACTACTCAATTCAATATTGCAATGATACCCGACCCCGTTTCAGATTCATACCCGATTCCGATTATTCATAGCCGTCCCAATTTCGGATTCATATTTAACCACGTTTCGGATACACCCCCCACCGATGCCGGCGTGTCTCTTAAAGAATAGATGTCGACCGACAGACGGTCCACCCCACTCCGTTTGGTCAAAATATCCTAGAAGAATAATGGTCAGAGAGAAAGGTGATACCGTTCCGCGATTGAGATTATCATTCTGATATCTAATCTCAATCGCGGAACGGTAACAGCCACGATTTTCTCTCTGCCTCCTTCCCCAATCGCCGGAATATAATCGCCAAAATTTTTCTGCTTTTCCCCCACTCCCCAATCGCTGGAATATAATCGCTAAGATTCTCTCTTCTCCCCCTCCCCCCTTTTTTTGCACCTCCCCAATCGCTGGAATATAATCGCCAAGATTTTCTCTCTGCTTTTCCCCATTCCCCATTCTCCAGAATTTGTTTTAATCGCGCAGATTTCTGGAGGATGGAATTTAACCCTCTCTACTCTTACTCCTTCCTCTCCCTCGTTAACCATAATTCCCACTATCGCTTCCGAACCCCCAACCCTCCCCTCTCGTTACCCATAATTTCTTAAGCGCTGCTAATTTCAATAATTCTTCAACTCTAAAATATCCACCATCGCTCCCAATAGCTAGAAATCGGTTTTTCCCCCATTCGCTATAAATCGCAGCAGTTTGCCAGAATTAGTTTTACCTCACCGAAATACTTCATGTACCCAAAATTGGACCGCAAATTATTTCTTTTTAGGGGAATCTCTATGGGAGTTTAACATTACATTAAAGCTAAAAGGTCCAGTTTGGGGTACTTTTGGTCCGAAATGTGGTACATAGGGCCGAAAATGGTGACTTTGGTCGTTTATAGGGTACATTTGGTCCATTTTGGTCCATTTTTGGGTACATCAGAAATGCAGTTGGAAAAACGAAGAGCCGTAATTTTTCCCACCCATCCCCAAACTCCATAAATTTATCGATATAATTCCGAAACTCTATAATTAATTTATCTCTTCCCAACCCTTTTAATTTCTAGGATATAAGCAATAATAACAAGTTATTTAAATTTAATTATTTTTTATTTTAGAACTTTGTTTACATGATTACGTAAAATTGGTTCTACGACTAATTCAAAATTATATAAAATCCGTTTAAATCGTAATTTATCTATATAATTGTAATTAATTCGAAATGGATATATACAATTTCATTTAAAGGGTTGAAACGAACTACCTTCAGCAACTTGTATAAATAATTTAATTAAAAGTTCTAGCTTACGTATTTGTAGTGTCTAACAGCAGTATCGTCTGACATAGGAGGGACAGTCACAAACGTCGTCCTCTTCAGATGCAGGTGAGAAGCTTTTATCGATGACAGTAGTTGCTTTTGGCGTAGGTGGAATGTCCCATTCTTGCGAGATGTACTTTTGTTCCGTTGGTAAATTATCCCTCGACGGACAGTTTGGAAAGAATCTGGCATGTTCAAGTTCTGGTACGTCTCCTGATTCCCAGTGTTCTAAGATTCCGTGGCACTTGTAATATCGTACTTCATCTCCGCGTTGAATATAGTAGAATCCAGCCTTCGCTAGTTTTTCTTTGGAAACATGTGGATTTTTTCAGTGACAAAAAGTTTCAAGTCGATACGCTTCGATTTCCATAGTTGATCTAGACAAAATATGTTCTATTGTTTCAAATGATACATTCACTAAGCCCACATGCTAAACCTAAATTTATCACTAAGCCTACTAAACCAAATTTTCTCAATATGGTTAAATTTCTACGCTAAAATTATCAATATAAACGCTTTTTCAATATGCAAATTGTTTTAAATATGTCTAAAAATATAGTCTATTACAAAGAAAAAAAATAGTTACTTCCTTTACGGTTGGAAATCCTTTGTCAAGCTGTAAAAAAGACGGAACTATCCGTCAGCAGGTCTTTACTCGTCAATGCGCCGAAGAGAAATGACGCGTGGGAGATTAATCAGTTCCTATTTTGTTGAGATTAATTCATCACATGACCAAACTTCAAATAACCCTCAAATTCTATTGGCTGTCTCTCTATGAGATAACAGTTCTAGACACTGCATCTAATGATACCCATTGACGTCATATAATTTTACCCACTTGAAAAAAAAAACCCATTGTTGACGTCACATAATTAAACCAGTTTAATATCTTAAGTGGAACCCATTGTTGACGTCACATAATTAACCCACTGGAAAAAAACCCCAATGTAGATTCCTCTCGAGAGCTTTTGATACAATCATATGGTAGAAAACAATACAATTAATAGAAATTTACATTAAATTAGTATACTTTTAATACCATTTTGCGAACTACAGTGAAAAAGTTACAATTTTACGGTAGAAACGTTTTCCAAATACCATTCTCATTTTAAACGCTTTTTCAATAAGCTAATTGTCTAAAATATATAGTCTACTACAAAAACAAAATAGTAAATTACTTTCTACGCTAATCTTGGCCTAAAAAAAGCAGAATACTAAAATTCATTTTTTAACCCTAATTCAGATTCCTACCTGGTAAGCCTAAATTTAATATACTAAGTATAATATGCCTTAAAGTTCAAATACTTTCTAATACAATAAACATTAATGAAAAATACTTACTTTGTATGTACAATGAACGCTCCAAAAGGCTGAAAATGTAACATGGAACAAGACAGAATTTCTACTCAAACCTTTCCGATTGTAGCGTCAAATAAAACAAAGATCTCGCTAAGTCAAAGTTCAGTTATCTTATCAATCGTACGCGCGCGCCCGGAAAAATGAACGAGTCACGTGAGAATCGGTACGTCACGGGAAAATAGGAGAAGTGTTATCACTTGAGCCCTTTTATCATTATATTTATTTATCTACGGATTATTTCAAAGTTTAGATGGCGCCATGGTTCTCAATACAGTAAGCCCTAACTAAAATATGGTAATAGTATGCAATAAAGAACACAAAACGTATTTAAAGGTTTTATTATTTTCGATCGCGTTGGTTCTTTTTCCTCTGATCTCCTAGTTTCTGCCTCTGTCTTTAGTATTTATAAATATTTTCCTATCCATAAATCATTTCCTAACTGGTGGACTTTGTTAGGACTAAAATGTTACTTATAATAATACGCTGAAATACATTTTCCAATACGTAAAAAATTAAAGCTAGACCTAAAAACCCGTAAAATGTAAATAGCTAAGACTACATTTCTAAATAAAATCGTACAATTCTATCAGAACTTAAACCGGAAGATTCAGGCATATAATTTCCAAATACACAAACTACATTTGGAGTACTAATATTTATACTCACACAATTATATTTCGTACTAACAATTTCACCATCTTTTAAACTTTCAAATACTGCCAAGTGTTCGTCGCATATTTTTGTACTTCTCAAGGTGTTAAAGAAAAAGTGGTTCACACCAGAGCAAACCTTTTTCAATTGAAAAAGCATTTCACTCCCCGAAACTGTCACTTGCTGACAATGTGTAAAATTGGGCTTACGGGATTTCAAGTAATTTAACATCCACGATTTTCCTTCATTTCCATCTTTTCCTATTACAAATATTCTTTTTCGTTCTGAGATAATTATATGTTCCAATAAACCTTTCTGCCATGGTCTAAGTCTATATATTTGTTTATTCGTTTAGTGGTTTTCATTTGTTCTTAATCTATGGCTACGTATTCGTTTCTCGCAACTTGGACACTAAATATATTTGTTTCGACCCATATGGAATATATTCAAAGGAGACAAACACGTACTTTTTTACTCGAACCGAGTCTATTCATAAACTGTTCTCGATTTTTGGGGGATCTCCGTATATAAAGTTTAAAATATGTGTTCTGAGGGTAGAAATAATATCAGCCCTATTTTGATTTTCTTCCAAGTTAAGTGTTTCAGATAACGTTTACTTATTCCGCACCTTCCATCCATTTTTTCACATTAATTTGATATAACCTTGTATCTTCCTACAATTCAGTTTTATGCTATGTACAATTCCCTTATTCATTGCATCATTCCAAATTTAGTCTAATTCATTCACGGGCGTTGATCTTCTGAAATGGATATTCCAATAAAACCTTTTTCTTATATCATCGCTTCTGATTAATCTGAATGTTGTCAATATAAAAAACATCATATGCTATATTTAAATATAAAGGATAAACACTGCTTAGGTTAAGGATAGATTGAAATGGAATATTTAAGTAAATAAGCATAAATTTCTGAGGGCCTTTTCCTCCAAAATATCTAAAAGGGCAAGTACATTCTCGATAAATATACAAGTTCTTTGGAATAAGAGACGTTTTTATCAAAGATAAGCCAAGTTTATACCTTATTGTCATTAGTTCCATAACAAGAACCACGTTTTAACGTGATAATGGCTACCCCTATCGAGAATTTTCGGCACTAAGAAATTCTACGTTTCTATGTATTATATGGGTTTTGACAGGTCTATTGATATTTTAAATATCCGTGAAACGTAAACTTATCAGAATAAGAAATGGCATACAATGAGATTAGATAACTAGATAACGATCATTGATAATAAAATTCTAATCGTGTAAATCTAACATATATTTTTTTTACTAATAATAAAAATATTTAAGAAACATGCTATTATTTTTAACATATATAAGACAATTTTTTGTTAAACGCAAAATAGTGTATTAGATATTGTTTAAATTAATTTCAAGTGAAAGGGTAGTTAAACTTACCACGCATTTCCTTAACACGTAAGCTGGTGCAAAATCGTTTGATAGTTTCACTTACTGTATTTCTATTTTCAATAATGAGCTATTTTGATTTAATATAATTAATGTTAAATTCTTTATTTTTAATAGAGAAAATGTTAATTATGGTCGCGTAGGGGAAAATCATACAATATGGTGTCGGAATTATAATATTAAATAACACACTAAGCCTTGGTAAAAACGTGTTTGGTATGTTGCAACTATGCAAGGAGTAAAATTTCAGCAGCACTATTTTTCTCAGCCGAATATCGCATTTTCAAAGTGCTACGCTTCTAACTTTAATTTAGATGGCCTTAAAGCCAAGTATTTGACAAATTGTGTAACCAAGTAAATGGACCTTTAAACAATTTTTCAGTCATAAAGTCAAGGAAATGTTCAAATATACTTTTATTTGGTCATTTTGATGGTCAAATAGCTCAGAATTGAACTGCCCGCGCCCCGTCGATGCCCCGTTTCACATATCAGACGTCGACGGGGGCGCGGGGCACCATCGGGGCGCGGGCAGTTCCATACTGAGCTATTTGACCATCAAAATGACCAAATACACGTATATTTGAACATTTCCTTGACTTTATGACTGAAATGTTGTTTAAAGGTCCATTTACTTGGTTACACAATTTGTTAAATACTTTAAGGCCATCTAAATTAAAGTTAGAAGCGTAGCACTTTGAAAATGCGTTATTCGGCTTAGAAAAATAGTGCTGCTGAAATTATACTCCTTGCATAGTTGCAACTTACCAAACACGTTTTTACCAAGGCTTAGTGTGTTATTTAATATTATAATTCCGACACCATTATGTATGATCTTCCCCTACGCGACCATAATTAACATTTTTTCTATTAAAAATAAAGAATTTAACATTAATTATATTAAATCAAAATCGCTCATTATTGAAAATAGAAATACAGTAAGTGAAACTATCAAACGATTTTGCACCAGCTTACGTGTTAAGGAAATGCGTGGTAAGTTTAACTACCCTTTCACTTGAAATTAATTTAAACAATATCTAATACACTATTTTGCTGTTAAAAATAAACTGAAAGAGTTTGTTCAGAAATTGATATTAGTGTTTAACTAAAAGAAATAGCGTTTAACAAAAAATTGTCTTATATATGTTAAAAATAATAGCATGTTTCTTAAATATTTTTATTATTAGTAAAAAAAATATATGTTAGATTTACACGATTAGAATTTTATTATCAATGATCTTTATCTAGTTATCTAATCTCATTGTATGCCATTTCTTATTCTGATAAGTTTACGTTTCACGGATATTTAAAATATCAATAGACCTGTTAAAACCCATATAATACATAGAAACGTAGAATTTCTTAGTGCCGAATATTCTCGATAGGGGTAGCCATTATCACGTTACAACGAGGTTCTTGTTATGGAACTAATGACAATAAGGTATAAACTTGGCTTATCTTTGATAAAAACGTCTCTTATTCCAAAGAACTTGTATATTTATCGAGAATGTACTTGCCCTTTTAGATATTTTGGAGGAAAAGGCCCTCAGAAATTTATGCTTATTTACATAAATATTCCATTTCAATCTATCCTTAACCTAAGCATTGTTTATCCTTTATATTTAAATATAGCATATGATGTTTTTTATATTGACAACATTCAGATTAATCAGAAGCGATGATATAAGAAAAAGGTTTTATTGGAATATCCATTTCAGAAGATCAACGCTCGTGAATGAATTAGACTAAATTTGGAATGATGCAATGAATAAGGGAATTGTACATAGCATAAAACTGAATTGTAGGAAGATACAAGGTTATATCAAATTAATGTGAAAAAATGGATGGAAGGTGCGGAATAAGTAAACGTTATCTGAAACACTTAAATTGGAAGAAAATCAAAATAGGGCTGATATTATTTCTACCCTCAGAACACATATTTTAAACTTTATATACGGAGATCCCCCAAAAATCGAGAACAGTTTATGAATAGTCTCGGTTCGAGTAAAAAAGTACGTGTTTGTCTCCTTTAAATATATTCCAAATGGGTCGAAACAAATATATTCAGTGTCCAAGTTGCGAGAAACGAATACGTAGCTATAGATTAAGAACCCATAAATGTAAACGTACATCGTGTACAACGTGCAATAAATCGTTTAAATCAAAACTGAGTTGACATATTAGACGTTGCAGTCTAAACCCTCACAAAGTAAACTTATTCAAAGTAGAAGCGGAAATCGATAAACAACGAGTCCGCGCAGAAGCCGTTGCTCGATCTGGACTACCATCGCATCGCATCTCTTTGGAAATTTGACAAGCGCTTGGGTGGAACAAATGAAAACCACTAAACGAATAAACAAATATATAGACTTAGACCATGGCAGAAAAGTTTATTGGAACATATAATTATCTCAGACCGAAAAAGAATATTTGTAATAGGAAAAGATGGAAATGAAGGAAAATCGTGGATGTTAAATTACTTGAAATCCCGTAAGCCCAATTTTACACATTGTCAGCAAGTGACAGTTTCGGGGAGTGAAATGCTTTTTCAATTGAAAAAGGTTTGCTCTGGTGTGAACCACTTTTTCTTTAACACCTTGAGAAGTACAAAAATATGCGACGAACACTTGGCAGTATTTGAAAGTTTAAAAGATGGTGAAATTGTTAGTACGAAATATAATTGTGTGAGTATAAATATTAGTACTCCAAATGTAGTTTGTGTATTTGGAAATTATATGCCTGAATCTTCCGGTTTAAGTTCTGATAGAATTGTACGATTTTATATAGAAATTTAGTCTTAGCTATTTACATTTTACGGGTTTTTAGGTCTAGCTTTAATTTTTTACGTATTGGAAAATGTATTTCAGCGTATTATTATAAGTAACATTTTAGTCCTAACAAAGTCCACCAGTTAGGAAATGATTTATGGATACGAAAATATTTATAAATACTAAAGACAGATGCAGAAACTAGGAATTCAGAGGAAAAAGAACCAACGCGATCGAAAATAATAAAGCCTTTAAATACGTTTTGCGTTCTTTATTGCATACTATTACCATATTTTAGTTTGGGGTTACTGTATTTAGTACCATAGCGCCATCTAAACTTTGAAATAATCCTTAATTAAATATATTGATAAAAGGGCACTTCCCCTATTTCCGGTGAAGTACCAATTCTCACGTGACTCGCTCATTTTTCTGTGCGCGCTCACGTTTAATAAGATAACTGCACTCTACACGTAGAATTTCATAGTATCATGTGAAATATTTATTCGTTGAAGGATCTAGCGACATCTGGCTGGTACAAAGATACACCAGGCAGCATGGATCGGATAACAGTCGCCGGATTCATACTATCTTTGATAAAAAAAACGTCTCTTATTCCCCAAGAACATGTATATTTATCGAGAATGTACTAGCTCTATTAGATATTTTGGAGGAAGGGCGAACTAAAATTTATGCTTTTTTACGAAATTAATTAGCGTATTTAAAAAAAAATTATTCTTAACAAATGCATTCATGTTAGGATATGATTTACGGAAAATGTACTTTCATGGGTTAGGCTTAGAAATTTAGTCTTAGCTTTTTAAACTTTACAGGTTTTTAGGTCTAGCTTTTATTTTTTACGTATTGGAAAATGTATTTCAGCGTATTATTATAAGTAAAATTTTAGTCTTAACAAAGTCCACCAGTTAGGAAATGGTTTATGGATAGGAAAATATTTATAAATACTAAAGACAGAGGAAAAAGAACCAACGCGATCGAAAATAATAAAACCTTTAAATACGTTTTGCGTTCTTTATTGCATACTATTACCATATTTTAGTTAGGGCTTACTGTATTGAGAACCATGGCGCCATCTAAACTTTGAAATAATCCGTAGATAAATAAATATAATGATAAAAGGGCTCAAGTGATAACACTTCTCCTATTTTCCCGTGACGTACCGATTCTCACGTGACTCGTTCATTTTTCCGGGCGCGCGCGTACGATTGATAAGATAACTGAACTTTGACTTAGCGAGATCTTTGTTTTATTTGACGCTACAATCGGAAAGGTTTGAGTAGAAATTCTGTCTTGTTCCATGTTACATTTTCAGCCTTTTGGAGCGTTCATTGTACATACAAAGTAAGTATTTTTCATTAATGTTTATTGTATTAGAAAGTATTTGAACTTTAAGGCATATTATGCTTAGTATATTAAATTTAGGCTTACCAGGTAGGAATCTGAATTAGGGTTAAAAAATGAATTTTAGTATTCTGCTTTTTTTAGGCCAAGATTAGCGTAGAAAGTAATTTACTATTTTGTTTTTGTAGTAGACTATATATTTTAGACAATTAGCTTATTGAAAAAGCGTTTAAAATGAGAATGGTATTTGGAAAACGTTCCTACCGTAAAATTGTAACTTTTTCACTGTAGTTCGCAAAATGGTATTAATAGTATACTAATTTAATGTAAATTTCTATTAATTGTATTGTTTTCTAGCATATGATTGCATCAAAAGCTCTCGAGAGGAATCTACATTGGTTTTTTTTCAAGTGGGTTAGTTATGTGACGTCAACAATGGGTTCCACTTAAGATATTAAACTGGGTTAATTATGTGACGTCAACAATGGGTTTTTTTCAAGTGGGTAAAATTATATGACGTCAATGGGTATCATTAGATGCAGTGTCTAGAACTGTTATCTCATAGAGAGACAGCCAATAGAATTTGAGGGTTATTTGAAGTTTAGTTCATGTGATGAATTAATCTCAACAAGATAGGAACTGATTAATCTCCCACGCGTCATTTCTCTTCGGCGCATAGTTCCGTCTTTTTTACAGCTCGACAAAGGATTTCCAACCGTAAAGGAAGTAACTATTTTTTTCTTTGTAATAGACTATATTTTTAGACATCTTTAAAACAATTTGCATATTGAAAAAGCGTCTATATTGATAATTTTAGCGTAGAATTTAACCATATTGAGAAAATTTGGTTTAGTAGGCTTAGTGATAAATTTAGGTTTAGCATGTAGGCTTAGTGAATGTATAATTTGAAACAATAGACCATATTTTGTCTAGATCAACTATGGAAATCGAAGCGTATCGACTTGAAACTTTTTGTCACTGGAAAAATCCACATGTTTCCAAAGAAAAACTAGCGAAGGCTGGATTCTACTATATTCAACGCGGAGATGAAGTACGATATTACAAGTGCCACGGAATCTTAGAACACTGGGAATCAGGAGACGTACCAGAACTTGAACATGCCAGATTCTTTCCAAACTGCGCGTCGAGGGATAATTCACCAACGGAAAAAAGTACATCTCGCAAGAATGGGACATTCCACCTACGCCAAAAGCAACTACTGTCATCGATAAAAGCTTCTCACCTGCATCTGAAGAGGACGACGTTTGTGACTGTCCCTCGTATGTCAGACGATACTGCTGTTAGACACTACAAATACGTAAGCTAGAACTTTTAATTAAATTATTTATACAAGTTGCTGAAGGTAGTTCGTTTCAACCCTTTAAATGAAATTGTATATATCCATTTCGCATTAATTACAATTATATAGATAAATTACGATTTAAACGGATTTTATATAATTTTGAATTAGTCGTAGAACCAATTTTACGTAATCATGTAAACAAAGTTCTAAAATAAAAAATAATTAAATTTAAATAACTTGTTATTATTGCTTATATCCTAGAAATTAAAAGGGTTGGGAAGAGATAAATTAATTATAGAGTTTCGGAATTATATCGATAAATTTATGGAGTTTGGGGATGGGTGGGAAAAATTACGGCTCTTCGTTTTTCCAACTGCATTTCTGATGTACCCAAAAATGGACCAAAATGGACCAAATGTACCCTATAAACGACCAAAGTCACCATTTTCGGCCCTATGTACCACATTTCGGACCAAAAGTACCCCAAACTGGACCTTTTAGCTTTAATGTAATGTTAAACTCCCATAGAGATTCCCCTAAAAAGAAATAATTTGCGGTCCAATTTTGGGTACATGAAGTATTTCGGTGAGGTAAAACTAATTCTGGCAAACTGCTGCGATTTATAGCGAATGGGGGAAAAACCGATTTCTAGCTATTGGGAGCGATGGTGGATATTTTAGAGTTCAAGAATTATTGAAATTAGCAGCGCTTAAGAAATTATGGGTAACGAGAGGGGAGGGTTGGGGGTTCGGAAGCGATAGTGGGAATTATGGTTAACGAGGGAGGGGAAGGAGTAAGAGTAGAGAGGGGTAAATTCCATCCTCCAGAAATCTGCGCGATTAAAACAAATTCTGGAGAATGGGGAATGGGGAAAAGCAGAGAGAAAATCTTGGCGATTATATTCCAGCGATTGGGGAGTGGGGGAAAAGCCAAAAAATCTTGGCGATTATATTCCGGCGATTGGGGAGGTGCAAAAAAAGGGGGGAGGGGGAGAAGAGAGAATCTTAGCGATTATATTCCAGCGATTGGGGAGTGGGGGAAAAGCCAAAAAATCTTGGCGATTATATTCCGGCGATTGGGGAGGTGCAAAAAAAGGGGGGAGGGGGAGAAGAGAGAATCTTAGCGATTATATTCCAGCGATTGGGGAGTGGGGGAAAAGTCAAAAAATCTTGGCGATTATATTCCGGCGATTGGGGAGGTGCAAAAAAAGGGGGGAGGGGGAGAAGAGAGAATCTTAGCGATTATATTCCAGCGATTGGGGAGTGGGGGAAAAGCCAAAAAATCTTGGCGATTATATTCCGGCGATTGGGGAGGTGCAAAAAAAGGGGGGGGGGGGAGAAGAGAGAATCTTAGCGATTATATTCCAGCGATTGGGGAGTGGGGGAAAAGCCAAAAAATCTTGGCGATTATATTCCGGCGATTGGGGAGGTGCAAAAAAAGGGGGGAGGGGGAGAAGAGAGAATCTTAGCGATTATATTCCAGCGATTGGGGAGTGGGGGAAAAGCCAAAAAATCTTGGCGATTATATTCCGGCGATTGGGGAGGTGCAAAAAAAGGGGGGAGGGGGAGAAGAGAGAATCTTAGCGATTATATTCCAGCGATTGGGGAGTGGGGCAGAGAGAAAATCTTGGCTTTTACCGTTCCGCGATTGAGATTAGATATCAGAATGATAATCTCAATCGCGGAACAAAAACACCTTTCTCTATGGTCGGCCGACAGTTGATCAACTAGGAAATTTCAATCAATATGGATATATAACCGTCTCTTAAATGACTATTGGCCGAATTTGAAATAACTATGGGCCGACTTCAAGTACACACATTTACAACTCCGAAACGACGTTGGACCGACTTCAATAAATACCAATTTGATTCCCATTAAGATATTTAGCAGCGAATGAATTGTTAATACTTTATTATGAATTTGTCAACATAAAACAACCGTTGATCGTAGTTCCACAGAACTAATCCATACAATTCAAAAGCCAGATTGTGTTTCGGTAGTGCTTGGCGAACTAGATGGAATATTACTTATTATTTTTGAAAAATAATTGAGAAAACGTTCCATACATTAATAGGAACCTTGAACCAACCTTTCAATGTATACCAGAATTAGATTAGGAGAAGTTACTACAGAGCCTGAAATTCTGGGAGCGCAAATGTCTTAGAAAAGCGTAGGGGGTAATTCTAATTTTCTTTCTCGTTGAAAATTCCACCCCTCAAAAGGAGATAAGATTCTCGATGGACGCTGGGTAACTGAAGAAACCCGCCTAATTTATTTTGTTTTTTAATTGTAAGTTTTCAGGTTCGCGCTCTTGGGGAGAGACTTATTTCTTCTTACTACCACACCGACTGAAAAATGTAGTAGCTAACTTATTTTATTTTTAAAGATGAGACTGTTTGCTCGGAACACTTATTTTATTTTATGGAGTTTCTTGGGGTCCTTTCTTAGCGGAGCCCAAGTAGCAACTGCCCAGTGAACCTCCAACTTTCCTCTCTTCAAAATACAAATTTCGCAAGGTAGTGAAAGGGTTCGACCAATCACTGCCCTGATAGCTAAATTTTCCATTTACAACGTTTATAGAGGAAACGCTAGCTACGGACAGTCCGGCGAGGATATGAGTCAGGTCAAAGGAATGTGGACGGTTGAAACCCGGCCGAAAAGATAATCCTTTTTCTCCGACTGTCCGTCGCCAGCGTTTTCTCCTTACAATAGAGTAAATTTTAAATTACAACGGTTTTTAATACCAAAAGTCTATCTTGTTTTTAAAGTTTGGTTCACTGTTAAGTTTGATGTATTTTGGAAATTTTACATTTAAATTTACATGTGATGGTATTTTAATTTTACATTTTTAACGTTTAGTTTTAATTTACATGCTCAATTTTTATTTTACATTTATTTTTATTATACATAACATATTAAAAAAAAAGAATTTGAAATGTGAGTTTTCACACTCCCCGCGAAAATACGTAGTATTTTCCGAGAAAATTAAAAAAAAACTTTAAACATTTTCATTATTACAAAATCTATTAATCTCTAACGCGTAGAGGTGTTGCACTGGACGCCTTATTCTGGTATTTTTTCCTAATTTTATTAAGCAAGATCTTATTTCCCCATCTCGTCCCTCATTTACCTCTTCAATAACTCCTAGTTTCCACATATGTTTTGGAATTTTCTCCTCGTGGACGATCATAACATCACCCACACGAATTTTTTGGTTTTGTTTAGCTAATTGTACGTGATGGGCCGTTTTTAATTCTAAAATATACTCTTGCCTCCATCTTTGCCATAATCTTTGCATTAAGGTTTCCCTATACCGTACCCTCCTAGCGAATTCGGTTTGCGTTTTGGGAAGCTTCGCGATATTTAACTTTTGGGGCGGGAGACTGGTTAATCTTCTACCTGTTAAGAAGTGAGCGGGTGATAATGGCTCGGGCTCTTGGTGATCGTTGTAGAGATACGTGATGGGTCTGGAGTTTATTACCGCTTCGGTTTCAAGGAGGACCGTTTCCATTTCTTGATATGATAGTGAAGCCTTTCCTAGAATTTTTCTTAAGATGTTTTTTGTAGTTTTGACCATTCTTTCGTAATATCCGCCTGCCCACGGCGCCTTTTCTACAATGAATTTCCACCTTATTCCTTTATTTCCAAAAAATTGGCTCACTTGTTTGTCGTTGATATTTTCCCACATGGAGTTTAAGTCTTGTTTCGCTCTTTTAAAAGTTTTTGCATTGTCCGAATACACGACTGAGGGGCACCCCCGCCGCGCAATCAGACGTCGAAATGCCATTAGGAATTCGTAGGTCGTCAGCGATGGAACCAGTTCCAAATGACACGCTCTCGTTACGTTGCAGGTAAACAAACAAACGTAGGCCTTTACCTCTTCTTTTCCCATTTTAACTAACAAGGGACCGGCGAAATCCACTCCTACGGCAGTGAACGCGTCGGCTTCCGTAATTCTATCTTTTGGAAGCAGCCCAGTAGGGGCTTCGTGGGGCTTGGCGTTGTGTCTTTTGCAGCGATGACAATACCTCACTATATTTCGAGCCAACTGCCTCCCCGCAGTTATCCAATATCTTTCGCGTGACTGGCTCGCGGTAGCCTGAATTCCGCAATGTTTCATTTCTTCGTGACTTCTCGTCATTAAATGTCTGGCTAATTCCTGATTTCTATTGATTATGATTGGGTGTTTACGCTCGTAACTAAAACACCCTTCATCTAATCTGCCGCCTAGACATAAGACTCCTTCTTCGTTCAATTTTGGCTTTAAAGTAGCTATGCTTGAATCTTTCGGTAGAGCTTTCTCTTCTTGTAGCGCTTTCATTTCTTTTCCGTAATCTTCAAGTTGGATGTCTTTAATTAATCTTGTTTCAGCGTGGTTCATTTCATCCGCGCTGATTTCTCCCTTCTCCATTTTCTTCGTTTTGGCCTTGCCCGCGACACGATAGAGATAGGATATTACCCTTAATGCCTGATTAAAGCTGCTATATCTTTTTAAATCCACGACTCTTTGTATGCCGATAGAGTCCTTTACTTGAACCGTCAAAACAGACTTTCTTTTTTCGCGCTGAACTTCGTCGAGTTCGGCTATTTCATTTTCGCTTATTTTCTCGCGAGGCCATTGTTCCCTTCCTTCGGCCAACCAGGGGGGTCCGTGGAACCATAGGTGATCCTCTTGTATTTGTTTGGCCTTGGCTCCGCGCGAAGGAATATCAGCGGGATTTTGCGAGCCCGGGCAGTGCGACCAGTTTTCGGGGTCTACCAGCTTGTTTATCTCCACGGCGCGATTTTGGACGAAAGGCTTGTTTTCCTTTGGGGGTTTGTTAATCCAGTATATCGCTATTTTTGAATCTGACCACATCTTGATCGCCAGATTCTCCCTTTTGAATATTTGTTTTATGTTCGCGACTAACCTAGCGCCTAGGAGGCAACCCATCAGCTCCAACCTTGGCAGCGAAAGCTCCTTGGTTGGACACACCCTCGTTTTTGACGCAACGAAAGCGATTCTAGTTTCATCATGGTCGGTGACGTATCGTAAATATACTACTGCGGAGTATGCCTTTATACTCGCGTCTGTAAAACAGTGTAGCTCCTTTTCAATTACTCCTTCCGACTGACGATTTTGGTAAATGCATCTCGGTATTTTTATTTCTTTGATGTCACCCATCTCTTCGCACCAGGAGCTGAACTCTTTACTAACTTCTTCCGGAAGACTGTCATCCCACGCGAGTATTTTCTTTTGTTTTTTCAAATCTTCTTGACATTTCCAAAGTTTCTGGAACATTATTTTCGCCCTGATGGTATATGGTGTGAGAATTCCTACAGGGTCGAAAATTTGCGCGAGAGTGCTTAAGAGAAATCTTTTCGTTTTTTGATTAGCTTCTACAACGGTTAGTAGTTTTGAAAAATCTACGGATAATTCATCCGTTTCCGGATTCCAGATTAGGCCTAAAACCTTTTGTTTTACAGGTTTGGCTTCTCCATCGAACTTGTCAATCGTGCCTTTTCTCGCGGTCGTTTCCGCCCATAATCTTCTTAAATCCGATGAATTTGTTTGCCATTTGCGTAGGTGCATTTTCGCTTCCCTGATTATTTTAGAGCAATTTTCTGACAGCTCGTACGCTCCTTGAACGTCTTCTTCACCTCCCAGCAGATCGTCTACGTAGAGCTGCTCGTTTAATACTTCGTAGGTTTGTGGGTAGCTTGTTTTGTATTTTTCTAAATGAGTTTTTATTGTGGCCGCTAATAAGCATGGCGATGATTTTACTCCAAACGGTATTCTAGCCATTCTTAAAACTTGATGCGTATTTTCACAAATTTTGCCGTCCTTATCTTCTATTGTCCACAGGAACCGCGTTGAATCTCTGTCTTCTGGCTCCAAAGCCACCTGTAAGAAGGCTTTCTCTATGTCAGCAGTCACCGCTACTCGATGCCCTCGAAATTTTAGGAGCAAGGTCAGCAGGTGCGGATTAAGATTTGGGCCGTTCGACAGGCAATCGTTTAGAGAAGGGCAACCCTTGACATTCGATGAAGCGTCAAAAACTACTCTTAACTTTGTTGTGGAGCTCGATTGCCTGACCACCGCTTGATGCGGGATGTAATAAGTTCCCTGTGGCGCTAATTCGGGACGCTCGACCCTTTCTACTATTCCTTCGGAGAGTTGACCTTCAATCACCGCTTTGTACTCTTCATAGAGTTGCGGTTCCCTTTTGAATCTTCGTACTAGCCCGTCCATTCTTTTCTTCGCTACTGTCAAGTTATCTGGAAGTTTACTTTTATCCGTGATCCACGGGAAGTTAACGCTGTATCTTCCGTTGGCTATCTTTATTTCGCTTTTAAATTTCTTCATAAAATCGTCCGCTGTGGGATCAGTTCGCGCCTCCTCGTGGATGCCCATTCCTTCTAGGCTCCAGAATGACTCCAAGGCCTTTGATATTGTCAAGCTATCTACGCTTACTCGCAATACGCTAACGGCGTACGTACCGACGGCTATCTCTCCGATCCGTGCCGGTCCTTGCACGGCCCAGCCTAGGGTCGTTTCTACGGCGACTAAAGACTTTGAAAGCCGCTCTGTTTTGCCCGTGGCGAATTCCCAATAACTATCGCCTCCTATCAAAATTCCTACGCTCAGATCCTCAGAGTGTCCTGAAACTGATTTGTCGGCTATTTGGAACCCTCTGCCTTCCATTAATCTTTCAATATCTTTGCATCGTGACATGGTTACTGCCTCGCAGACGTAAGGAACTTCGACGGCTGTGATTTCTATCTTTTCGCTCGGGTTTGAAGCGTTTTCTAGGCTTATTTTAACTAATCTTCTGACAGCTTCGATCGGAGTTTGATTCCCAAAGTTTGTTATTTCGACTGGACAGATTCCTACTACCGGCAAATTTAATCTTTGCGATATATCTTCCTTTACGAAGCTAGCTTGGCTTCCCGGATCTAACAGACATCTTATTTCTTCCCCCTTACCGCTGTTGGGGTTTCTGGCTAATGCTCTGGCAGTCTGTAGCAGAACTGTTTGGCCGCAGGTTACTAGATTGTTTCCCACCTTTACTTTTTCGTCTTTCGCGACTTCTTGTTTTTCCTTGTTAATTTCTTTTGATTTGATTTTTGCCTTATTAGCCTCATTTTCTGGACATAATGCGATATTATGCTTCCTAGTACATATTTTACATAAATAATAGGGTGATGGACAGTCCTTTACGTCGTGTCCGAAGCGCGTGCAAATAAAGCACCGGTTCGCGTCATTTACCATGCGCTTCTTATCTTCTAAGCTGAAATTCCTACAATTGAACGTTGGGTGCGACGTTTCTTTGCAAAAGATGCAAAAAATATTTTTAACTCTAGCGTTGGCGGCGAAAACAGACGCGCTGGGATTAAGTCTACTAGGCATATTCGAACCAGACCTTGATCTAACGTCCATCGTGGGGGCCTTATGAAATGGCTTCTGTTTTTCCCGCGAAGGCTCACTTTCTTTAACAGATTTTTGGGGGCCCATAAAATCACACGCTTCTCTGTATTCTAATTCCTTTCGTAGAAACTCAATAAACGAGTCTATATTCAAGTCTCCCGCTAACCCCCTTTGTTTTGTATATTCTAAGCGAATATCTTTCGGGAGGCATTCTTCTAATTTAAGGCAAAGAAACACCCCATTTTTTGCGGTATCATACCCTAACGATTTTAAACTACGAATGTTAGTTTGGCATTCGTCGTGAAATTTTCTTAACGCAACCAAATCCCTGGAGCTAGAAATTGGGCTTAACATATGTAATTGGCGCAAATGATCTTTCGCGATCATATCATCCCTATCGAATCTTAATTTTAACATTCTAACGGCTGCGTCATAATTGGCATCAGAAGGATGCAAACCGGAAATTTCTCGAAGAGCTTCACCTTCTAAATATGATTTTAAGTAAAAAAACAATTGAGTCTTACTTAACCCTTTTTTCGATGCAACCATGGTTTCAAATTGGCTCCAAAAACCCTTAAATTGGGTGCGGTCACCACTAAACTTTGATATCACGAGAGTTGGTAATTTGGATTCACAGTTCACCGCGCTAATTAAGTTCAAAACATCACTGTTCGATGTCCCGGAAGAACTCGTGTTGCTGCGGGCGTCGTCGGGGATGACTCCGGCGTCTCGAAGTTTCCTCTTCGCCTTTGCTCTCGCGACGAGAATTTCTTGGTTATATTTCTCCACCATTTCGCACTCCTTCGACAGTTCGATGTCATCTCCGGTCATCAGGTCGTAGATTTGGGTGTCCAGCTTCAATAACATCGCTTCTTTTAGTTCGATGATGGTAAGTTGATCTTCCACCTCTTCGATATTCAAATCGGCCGGTATGGCATTCAGCAATGATGTCAGGGTATTAACAGCGTAGGTTGTATTCGCCCTGACTGGCGTTCTCAGCGCCTTCAGCTTCTTTATTTCGTTTCCTCGAGTGGCTTCGTCAGCCATGATTCGCTTTGTTTCTCGGTTATTCTTTCGTTTAAATTCTTATTTCGCGACTTGATAATTAACTGTTCTTAATTACCGTTAATAGTCTCCCGGGTTTCGGCACCATGAAGAAACCCGCCTAATTTATTTTGTTTTTTAATTGTAAGTTTTCAGGTTCGCGCTCTTGGGGAGAGACTTATTTCTTCTTACTACCACACCGACTGAAAAATGTAGTAGCTAACTTATTTTATTTTTAAAGATGAGACTGTTTGCTCGGAACACTTATTTTATTTTATGGAGTTTCTTGGGGTCCTTTCTTAGCGGAGCCCAAGTAGCAACTGCCCAGTGAACCTCCAACTTTCCTCTCTTCAAAATACAAATTTCGCAAGGTAGTGAAAGGGTTCGACCAATCACTGCCCTGATAGCTAAATTTTCCATTTACAACGTTTATAGAGGAAACGCTAGCTACGGACAGTCCGGCGAGGATATGAGTCAGGTCAAAGGAATGTGGACGGTTGAAACCCGGCCGAAAAGATAATCCTTTTTCTCCGACTGTCCGTCGCCAGCGTTTTCTCCTTACAATAGAGTAAATTTTAAATTACAACGGTTTTTAATACCAAAAGTCTATCTTGTTTTTAAAGTTTGGTTCACTGTTAAGTTTGATGTATTTTGGAAATTTTACATTTAAATTTACATGTGATGGTATTTTAATTTTACATTTTTAACGTTTAGTTTTAATTTACATGCTCAATTTTTATTTTACATTTATTTTTATTATACATAACATATTAAAAAAAAAGAATTTGAAATGTGAGTTTTCACAGTAACGATACCGCCATCTAACGTGAGCTAACGAAATGGAAATATCGTCTGCTATATCGTACGTTTTACAAGGCTTAGATATTGAGTGTTGTTAGACATGGAAGCGTGGGACTGGGATGACACCTATTTACCTAAGTAAACTATATGTAAGTTTATTTGTTCAGTCAAGAACTGCGTTATTTAAAACATATACTTCAATGTTCTATACATTTTTTATTTATCATTAATGCCAAAAATCCTAAATACAAATTAACTTACTTCATAATTTAATTCTACATGATAATTAAAATTGATCATCTTTGAAATATCTTACACAAATATCCAGACTACCACTGATTCCGTAAGGGTGGATTAACTCTTCGTTTTGATGTCAACATTGATAAATTTTTTAGCTTTTGAATCGTTTTTCTCTGTAATTTCCGGCTTAGGAAACCGATTTAAAACTCTGCGAAGGCTTAGTATTATTTGCCGTTTTTAACTCTCCGAGGGGACTTTGTACCCTAGGAGAGGTTATACAACCACCGTGTCTGTCTGTCTGTCTGTCTGTCAGGCCTGCGAATGCGTTCGCATTTTCGGGGCAAAGGGTAATCACTGCGTACCCAGTTTCTTGGAATCAGGGAAAAGGTTTTTCCAAAAGCGCCCTCTTTTTGTCATTGGTTGTAGTATAATTTTTTTATCGGCCGGGATTCGAACCCGAGCCCTCTTGCACGATAGGTAAGCGTTCTACCGCAAAACCACGGATACAGTTACGCTTCACCGAAAATTAAAAACTCTTCCGAGGAGAGGTATATTTTGGCTTGCCAAATTGTTTACCTCTCCGAGGGGACTTTGTCTGTCTGCCTGTGGGTCTGTCTGTCAGGCAAATGGTAATCACTGCGTACGCAGTTTCTTGGAATCAGGATAAAGGTTTTTCCTAAAGCGCCCTCTTTTTGTCATTGGGTGTAGTATAATTTTTTAATCGGCCGGGATTCGAACCCGAGCCCTCTTGAACGGAAGGTGAACGTTCTACCGCAGGACCACGGATACAGTTACGCTTAACTGAAAATTAAAAACTCTTCCGAGGAGAGGTATATTTTGACTTGCCAACTTGTTGGTTACTATTTTCCAATTCTTTTATCGAAATTACATGGTACAGACTTATTTTTCGTTTTAGATTTGCTAATTATATAATAACTATATCGAGTTGATGCATCCTAGGAGGTTGGAAATTAATTTTCCTAGATGCATCTGTCTCACTTTCTAAGCTGTTAATATCCATAATAGATCGCAAAGACGTTTCAGCGGCTATATCGGCTGTCATTTTCCCGTGTTTCTATAAATTTCCACCAGGTACCAATCTTGGTCTTACTCCCGTGATAGGGGGGCGAAAATTGTCATCCCGCTTAGTCTCCCCCCCCCCTCTCTCTCTGGTAAGTCAAATGCACCCACAATGGGCTCTATGGCTCTATGATAACTTCCTCTAATCTAATTATATGTATCCTAAGAATTCCAAATCTTTATTAAAGTTATATTTCCCCAACATATTTAATTACACGAATGTGACCTACTTGAGTTAAGAGTGTTTTTTAAAAGCAAACATTTTCCAGATAAATATATGATCTTTTTCGAAACAATAAAGTATAGAAAAGAAGTTATTTAAAAAAATTTAAATTTGTTAGATAAAATCGGAAATTTTCAAAGTTCTGCGCGTTTAATTCGCAAATAAACTGTTGGATATAAGTCAGCCATTAGTCGGGTTATAAATGTGCAATGTTTTTTCAAGTCACGACAGCTATTACAATTTAATGTTAGGCCTCTAATTTATAGTTGCAATGATAAGACTTATTGGGTCCAAAATATTAGGTCACCATACCTACTTATAAAAGGGTCAAAAACTTACTTACGCTGAATTATCTCAAAAACATTTAAGACTTTTAGAGTCGACATTTGGACCAGGACCGAAAAGCGACTTTTCGACCAAAGCCCGACCCTAAATCAACCCTTTGTGCTACAGGCGCGGTGTCAGCGCGACTCTAAAATGCTACAGGGTTAACACAGATTGTCTATGCACGTAGAATCCAAGCAACTATTCGTATTTTAATTTCCATTAAGCTGTGTTCGAATAATAATCTTTTAAAAATTGGTGTTCGTTTTTCAAAAAACATTCTATTTAATGCAATAAAGCAATACTTGTGATAAATCATAAATGTACTCGTAACTATTTCAACTTTAGAATATTTAAACATTTGATGAATTATTAAATTGAAAAGTGGCTTATTTACTAAATCTTGAAACATGCTTTGCGATTAATTGTGATTTCTCAGGGTGTTCATATGTACTAGACATTGGGGGTGGTGCTCTAATTGGCTCCATTTTAAGCAGCTCTTCGGCAGCTTTGTAGATTGGTGCAATTTTCCTCCTCTCCAAAACCAGTTGCAGTAACTCGTTTAGATACTCTTTTAATACCAAATCAGTAGATCAGTATATGATGGAATTTTTAATAAATAGCAATTTACCATATGTAGCATCCTCCTTTATTGCAGATATCAAACATTCTCCTTTCTTAGCTTTTGGAAAGCGAATTCTATATTGTGAGTTTCAATCTGTAGATTCTTTTTGTCGTCGTTTACAATTTTCATTGTGGTGTAATCTAATTTAACAAATGGGGTTTAAAATTTATCACTTTAGTTTCATTATTTTAAACATTACCTGCATAACATTCCTTCATAAAAGAAATTCACATTTTTAGGGGCCCTTTTTAAGAACTGCGAATGAAATCCTTCCAAGCTACTGGTCTGGCCTTCACTAGATACTATTCTTATATCGTTACAGAGCCTTGTGTTTCTAACAATTTTTGATAATAAGCCTTTCTATAAAGTCATTACGCTTGCCGAACTTGTTTTAATCTTGGAGAATAGAACTTATCTGGAGTGGAAAATACGATACCTCTAGCACGGGCGGTATGTACCCAACCTCGGGACAGGGGGAAATTAGAGGGGATGAATATTTCGGTCGGACTTACGTTTTAAGTATCACCTAGGGGCCATAGTTGAAGTCTGCTATTTTCTCCAGCTAGGCTGAGAGAGTTATAAGTTGTAACGGTTTTCAACTTTTTAAACGTTCATGGTTAATTATGGGGAAATATTGCTGCTATGAAAAATATAAAAGTGATTCTAGATATCACAAGAATATAATCTTTTATCCTGTACCAAAT